>NW_026606732.1:95000-122500 GCF_029890125.1 Rhinichthys klamathensis goyatoka
GACATTACTAAGACAACACAACCTGTCATAAACATGACATAGCAGATTAATGATCAAACTTAAGAAACCACTTAGCTTTATGGGTTAACATTACATTAAACTGTCATGTGGTTGGTGTTGACATTGGGTGTCATGAGGCATTATAACTGTGTCATGAATATTTTTCGTGACCTCGACTACAGTGGCACAAATTGAATTTGTCATTAACATGTTATAACGGCCTCATGACAGCTAATGTCAAAACCAACCACATGACAGTTTAATGTAATGTTAACCCATAAAGCTAAGTGGTTTCTTAAGTTTGATCATTAATCTGCTATGTCATGTTTATGACAGGTTGTGTTGTCTTAGTAATGTCAAGTTGTCATGACAAAGACACTGACAGGTTATGATGTATTGGTTTATGTCAAGGTGTCATAAAGACATCTCAAACAATGTCATAATTGAGTGAATGACACTTAATGACAGTTGTAATAAACATGCATAAACCTCCTTCATATTCATGACGTGTCATGTCATGGTTATGAAGGTGTCATGTCAGTCTTAAGCACACCCCGTCAAGTAGAGTTTTACCGCATGATCTATTGGACAGTGTGATTTCGTCAGTGTTGACAGCGGTGCAACAAGTCTGAGCTTTCGTTATCAATGGAGAAAAAAGCAGACGCACTGAAATGTCATAACTTAAATCTTTATTTGCCACACCAAACAAAAACTAATTTGTAACAGTTGATGTCAAAAAAAAAAAAAAAAAAAAGAAGAGAAGAGAACAGCATCTGTATAACACAGCCTAGAAAGATTTCCGTCTGGCGTCTTAAATTTACAAAAGCTCTGGTGAAGAAATGTACAAAACCTAGCTTCCGCATCTACAGTTATCTATAAAGAAATATACAAATGTCCTACTAAACACCTTTATTGCTCTAAAATCCTCCAGCAGTCTGGCACCGTGTGAAAGCGTCGTCTTAAAGCTGTTTTTGAGAAGACAATGACATCATATACATAAAAACGTGAGCTTTTTTTTTTTTAGGCACAATGGGATGCAACGTTGGCACAGTCTCTCCAGGCCCACCGGAGCGAGTGACGACATCACCACCGCACCAGCAATGGCACACTTGTGTTTCTTTACAAGCTTGGCCAAACAAAACAGGGGAAAAAAAGAAAAGAGAAATCCCTCATCACAGGAGATTACACAAAACAGAGGAATCTGCATCGAGCTCGAGTCGCTTGCGGTCGCGTGTAGAAACGTCCCCATTGGTTAAAGAAGCAGGATCCCTTGAGATCGACTCAAAGTAAGAGGAATGTCCTTAAAGCAATTAAACAACGCCCCGTACGAAGTGCATATCTCCTTCAAAAATACAGTATAGCTCTACTCTCGTATAAAAATATCAGCTCGAGAACACAAGACACTGTAAAAGAGGGCATTACTGAGAAACGAATGTGGATAACAGTCCTTTATATATAAAAGACAAATTACCTTGCCAATTAAAAGAAAAGTGAGATTCCCTAAAGAGTGAAGTAGCTTTTGCACAGCAAAACTCCTCGATCATCTAGCGGTTTAAATCTTGATCTTCATTAAACAGATGTTTGTTTTCTTCTTAATGATTGCTTAAATGAGGTATTTCTATTCGTTTGTTTGTCTGATATGATATGCGTGTAATCCCATACAGCAGTTCTGTAATGCTACGGTTGACAGTGTGTAGAGAGTAATAAAGAAATCCCAAACCAAGACGAACAGAAAGGCACTGTTGATCTCCCAAACATATATATATATATATATTATTGATCATAGTTTAACATTTAGAATAAAGCAATAGATCGGGACATCAAACGCATATAAATAAACGTGAACCAAAAGATCTACCGAACGCAGATCTACTTAACCAGTCAGGATATTTTGTGTCTTTTGAAAGTAAAATGCTGAATAAAATAACAGTAACACACATCCTTGGGCACCAGCAGAAGACTAATATAAAAGCATGTGGCAAAATTGTATAAATACAGTTGAACACACACTATATTTCTATATAATATATATATTTTCCATTCTTTGGGACAAGAAGAGCAGAATTCCTTTTGGTTATGATGAGATAGTGTGTTCTCTGTGTGAGTGTGTGTTAAGGTGCAGTCATCAGGGGCTGACAGCAGAAGCGTGGCGTTTCCCACTAACTCACAGAGAACCTACAAACACACAACGCAGAAGCAGAGATGAGGAACACGTCAGACACCGGACATGCATCAGTGGGCCGGCCGCAGGTGTGTGTGCGGCAGGCGGTGGGAGAGAGAGTGTGTGTGTTCACGTCTGCGGTCAACAGGTGTGTGTGGCGTCTACAGGGGGTGGGACAGAGTGTGTGTGTGTGTGTGTGTTCACGTCTGCGGTCTACAGGTGCTGTTTACAGGGGTCCTGTTCTGCTTTTCTTCAGTGTGTAATTGATACGTCACTTATGCTCTCTTTGTTGTTGTTTTGTTGTGATGTCAGCCACTATTTTTGATTGTATTATGATATGTTGATAATTTAACATGTTATGTGTGTTTGTGTTATGTACGCATCTACGGTGGAAACAAATTTCCTCTCGAGGACAAATAAAAAAAATCTATCTATCATTTTCAGTCAGCTGGTGAAATGGTGGGGTTGTGTGACGTCGTTCTATGAAGGCGTGTTTTAGGGCAGTGCTGCGGGTCTACTGGCCCATAGTGGAAACGTAACTTGATTTTGGGCTCGGTGTTTGAGGTCCGAGGCTATTGGCCCCGCCCCGACCACGGAAAAGCGGCTGATGTATCATGAGGAGTATTCATTTTGTTTTGCCTGTGTGTTTTTTGACTCCCAAAGTCACGGTAGTCATTGACTTGGTATTATATGAATTACCAAACGCCTGCGGTTTCAGCTAAAAACCATCTTTACGGTTCCACTGAAGAAAATAAGATATCTACATCTTGGATGGCTTGAGGGTGAACTAGCCCTTTAAAGGAGACGTAGCACCAAAACCAGAATTTCAGTCAGAGTACGTTTACACGACCCCTTTTTTAAATAAAAACGTAAAACTTTGTATGCGTTTTGGCCGTTCGTTTACACGACAGCGGCGTTTTGGGCGCCTGAAAATGCTACGTTTTGAAAACGGGGTTCAAAGTGCACGTTTTTGAAAACGGTCTCCGTATAAACAACAAAAACGTGAATCTGTGAAGATGATGACGTCATGCACATGTATTACGTGTTCAGTCTATAGTGTTTCATCGCCATCTACTGGCCTGGCCGCAGAATACAGCGTTTTTAGGCGTTTTTGCGGATCCGTGTGAATGGGGATCGTTTTGACAATGTCTGTACACGGAAAACTCAAAAGGAAAAACTTCTCTGTTTTAAGCATATAATTGTGGTGTAAAGATAGAGGGTGGAAAATCATGACTATTTTTGCACCACAAAATAAAAGCATGGCATGACCCTTTCAATGTTTATTGTTAAAAAACGGCATATCCTCCTGAGACCCAGAAAAAAAAAGTTTATTGAATTTAGTTTTTTTCCATGTCATCACACTGTTTAGAGCACAATAAACAAATGGTAAAAAAACATATATATAAAATAATATTTTATTCATACGTTATGCTATGTCCTCTGTAGTGGAAGCCAGGACTAAGTTGTTTAAAAAATAAAATGACATGAAATTATATGTATAGCCAAAAACAATGGGATTTTTTTTTTCAATCACCAATACATTTTGGGGTTTCAGGATTTTTTCAACCAAAATTTGTATAAAGATTATTCTCAACTATGTTATGAAAGAAATAATGGAATGAATTGATACACCATTTTACTTTTTGCAATATGTGGGTAAAATAGTGGGTATCTATACACTGTATCTAATTTGCACATTAATGTGTTCTTGGAGCAACATTTAAATAATAATATCTAACATTTCATAGGAATATTGATGTATAATTTATTTCCATATTCACTTGTTGTGTCTCCCAGAATGCCTGATAAACATGATTTTAGTCCTGATGTCCTCTACAGTGGACACGTTTCAAATCAATGCCCTGTTCTGTAACAGAACGTTTTTTTTTTTTTTGAAACCCCGTAACATTTTCCTGAGATGTTGTTTTATGAAATACAATTTGAAAAGTAGTCCAATTTATATTATAATTACACTATATTATCATATTTCCATAAGAATGCTACATTTGATCACTAAATTAATCTCAGACATTTTTAAAGACCAAGGAGAAGTTGCTTTCATGGTGAAACCTCCGAACATTTGGTATCTCTGAAAAGTCCTGAATGTGCTCTTTACAGGACACCCAGGTTGTGTCATGTGACATGTATGATGTCAGAGAAATTTACTAAAATATAATGTCCACTACAGTGGACAAAAGTCTATTCTTGGGTCCCAGGAGGATATAGATAATTACACAATTTTCAGGTCAGTAAACTGTATCCTCACTCCTAAATTGAAGACAGCTGACCACTATGAGAAACGCATTATCGTGCAGTGCGTGTGTCTGACCTCTGAACTCTCTCGAGGATGTGGCTGATCATGCGGTCTGTGACACCAGGACAGAGATCCTCAGCCACATGCAGACTCTTCTCCAGCTCCTCCAACACTCCTCTCGTCATCTCATCGTCTCGCTGCTGGGATTTCAGCTGGAAAAAAAGCCACACAAACTCACTTCATAACCAAGGTTATTAAAGTTTTGCATTTTTCATTAGTTTTTATTTTTATTTCGTTTTGACTTTTTGTTTTCAAATTCAGTTTAGTTTTAATTCGTTTTTAAAGTGGGTTTGCTAGTTTAGTTTAATTTTTTGAAAATGGTCAGTTTTAGTTTAGTGTTTATTAGTTTTAGTGTTAGTTTGAGTATTTTTTTGTAATTTGGGTTATTTGTCAAGATTCAAAAAGGTCTGAAAAAAGTATTGTGTAATAATAACTCAACAAAAACATACAATTTTAGAAAACGTATTCAACAATAACACCAGTAGCTACATTAAATGTACATATGGGCACAAATATGTAAACAGTCTACACAAGACTCCAGTGAGTGCAAAATGTGTAAGTGACGTGTGCCAGGCAAAAACCTAAATAGCCAACAGACTAAAGAAGACACTTGAACAGCATGTATTCAACACATTTTTGTGTTTGTATTAGTATTATTTGAAGTTAACATTATAAAATACGTAGACCTACACCACAAAACTAGTTGAGGATAAATTATTTAAAATTTGGCAATTTCAGCATGCCTTGAAATATAAATTCTCAGAAAGTGCATTAAATTAATCCTCAATTGACCGGCAACACATCCAACATGCAGATGCATATCCTACGGCACCATCCCGAAATCAATTTAGTTGGAGTACAGAACACAACCCAAAAGCAGCAGCCTACACTGCCTAGTATAGTTTAATAATTTGCATAGTTATTATTGTTCTTTGGTGTTTAGATTATACAGGTTTTTCCTAATGTTGTTTAATAAAAATACCGGTACTTTTTTTCTTCTCTCAATCTCTTTTTTTCACCACAAGCTCCGCCCCCTCAAGCCCCGCCCCCGTGATAGAATCGCGATACGAATCGAATCGTGGGTTTGGTGTATCGTTACAGCTCTAGTAAAGAATGCGAATATAATAGGCCTACTTTAAAGCAAAACAAAGAAAGAAACGTTTATAATCCCCTTCGAAAATGGGTGAGACGTGAGTGAAGATTTGGGAAAAGAAACAAGAGATTCCATGTCCAGTGGAATAACTAACAGAATATTGTTAAATTCGCTGATTATCGGAGGACCAGATCGCAAAACAGAATTTAAAGCTTAAATATATCGGCTCACGCACAACTCTCTCGTTCGTCACCAATCCAAACGTTTGGCTGCGAATTTGCGAAGCTATTATTTATTTTGTAAACAAAGTTTTGTGTGCTTTACTCGTGTCATAATATTCATGTAAATCAGCATTCACATACAAAAAATGTGTTTTTTATTTCATCTGACCTCTAGAACGTGAGAAGACTAGGTCCCCTACCTCAGAAAAAACAGGAGCCATGACGGTGGTTAAACTGACGGACTTCTTCTGCACTTCTTCTGCCTGAAGGGAGGCGAGCAAAAGACACAGACGTGTTCTCGATTAACCAGTTTCAGAATGTTTTACATTGAATATCCAAATCTTCATTGAGAACGAACCATTCCGTTGGGCTGCTTCTTTTCTGGCTTCTTCTTTCGAACGGTTGTGAAGGACCATTCAGGAGACGATTCATTGTCCTTACTGTTGCTCTCTCTGTTAGGCACACACACACACACACACACAATTAGACCATCAAGAACACATCGAGATGCTCGGCTCAGGGTAGTTTGATCAATTTAGGGTGTGTTCACACTAGGGCTGTCAAAATGGCTGAAAAGCTAAATTCAAATTTCTTTCTTAAATATTAGCAAAATTCAAATTATATTCGAATTCTAAAGGCAATACTTAATGTTAATGTTAGAGAACAAAAGTGCTGTTGTCTCATATGCCCACAAGAGGGCGCAAGCGAGCTCAATAAGCAAATATAAACCAAATCAAGCATCACATCTTTTATTGAAATGATTCCCTTTTTAAAGTGCATTAACTTTTGAAACAATTGTTCTTGAATAAAATATAATTTACTTACTAAGATTTTTCAACATTGAAAATAATCATAAATGCATATTAGAGTGATTTCTGAAGGATCATGTGACACTGAAGACTGGAGTAATGATGCTGAAAATTCAGCTTTGATCACAGGAATAAACTACATTTTACAATATATTAAAATAGAAAAGAGTCATTTAAAATTGCAATAATATTTAACAATATTCCTTTTGTTGTATTTTTAATCAAATAAACACTCCTTGGTGAGGAGAAGAGACGAAGTCTGGCCATTGATTCTATTGTGATCCTTCATTTTAAACAAGATCTAGAGAGAAACTACTTAGTGGCATTAGGCATTTTAGTGATGAAAGCAGGGTGTGCACTGCAAAATGGGTTTCCTTATTCAGGACTGTGTTGTGAATGTATTTGTGTGCTTACGAGTCAGAGTCAGAACTGGATTCTCCATCACTGTGTCCCTCGGCTTTCCAGCGCTTCAGTCTGTCGATGAGGTCGGAGAGGTGGGACGTCTTCTTGGCATATTTAATTATGAACTTGTGCTTCAGAAGCTCCTTTGCTGTGGGCCTCTGAGAAAGGAAGATATAATGACATTTTATTACTGTTATCACTTTACAAACACATCAGTATAAGTTTGTGTTGCACCCTTTCTATGCTGGCAGCAACGGCTCAAGATACTGGCAGTGCCACAGTATTCACAGAACAGCACAGTACTAAACACTAGAGGCTTTCGCACCGGAGGAACCGTTTCATAGTTCCTACAACTATTGGCGGAAGTTCCCAGAGTTTGGCGCGTTCGCACCGCAGGAACTGGGAATGATTTCAGTTCTAGGAACTCCTTTTGGAGGAACTAATTTAGCTAATAACTAATCTAACCCTAACCGTCCTACCCTAGAGTCGGCCTAGACCAGCGCTATAGGAACTGTCCGTGACGTCAGTGTTCGCTGATTGGCCGCGAAACACCAGAACACGCCATTTTTAAAAACACACAGATTATAGCCTATACATTTACTCCAGAAACTAACTCTACGAACATGTAAAACACTGATAGATGAGCCTCTCAACCTTTACACTGAGGAGAAAACCCAACGTGACTTTGAGGAGACCTAGAGAAACATGATTATGTGTTTCTGCTCAGCTAGCGTGGATCAGCCACACACACACGCTAATAACTCTTCATTAGGTCGACTTTGTGTATAACAGCTTTATCTGATAACGTATTAAACAGATCGTACACTAATGAACACGGAGAATGCGAGCGCTGCCGTTCTCAGCGACGTCTAAATAAAAGTCTCAACAACGAGCGTGTCTCACGTCACTCAGAGTTCATGCTAGCGCTGCGAACGCAACCAGGAAAACGTTCCTACGGGAATCATTAGTTCTAACCGAGGAAGAAGTATCTAAACTTCTCCTCTCCAGTCATCCTACCACCTGCCCTCTAGACCCCATCCCCTCACACCTTCTACAAGCCATCTCTCCCACACTTCTACCAGCTCTCACACACATTATCAACTCATCCCTCCACACTGGCATTTTCCCTACAGCATTTAAGCAGGCTTGGGTAACTCCTCTGCTTAAAAAATCAACATTAAACACATCACTTCTAGAGAACTACAGACCTGTCTCTCTCCTACCATTCATTGCGAAAACACTTGAACGAGTTGCTTTTAACCAAGTATCATCCTTCCTGTCTCTGAACAACCAGCTGGATGTCAACCAATCAGGCTTCAAGAAAGGACATTCAACTGAGACTGCATTGCTGTCAGTCACGGAAGCCCTGCGGATCGCAAAAGCTGCTGCCAAATCATCAGTTCTCATTCTACTGGACCTGTCTGCTGCCTTCGACACTGTGAATCATCAGATCCTCTTGTCCACCCTCTCATCACTGGGCATCACTGGAACCTCCCTCAACTGGTTTGAGTCCTATCTCACAGGTAGGTCCTTCAAGGTCACATGGAGAGGTGAGGTATCCAAAGCACATCAACTGACCACAGGCGTTCCTCAGGGTTCAGTTCTCGGACCGCTCCTCTTCTCCATTTACACCACATCACTGGGACCTATCATACAGGCACATGGTTTCTCTTACCATTGCTATGCTGATGACACCCAGCTCTACCTCTCATTTCAACCAGATGATCCCACAGTAGCTGCACGGATCTCAAGCTGTCTGGCGGACATCTCGGCATGGATGAAGGAACATCACCTGCAGCTCAACCTGGCAAAGACTGAGCTTCTCGTCCTCCCTGCTAATCCGTCTCTACAGCACGACCTCACTATCCAGCTTGATTCATCCTCAATCACCCCATCAAGGTCGGTCAGAAATCTTGGAGTAATCTTTGATGATCAGCTGACCTTCACAGACCACATTACAAAGACAGCTCGATCATGCAGGTTTGCTATGCACAACATCAGGAAGATCAGGCCTTTCCTAACTGAGCATGCAACACAACTTCTCGTCCAGGCCCTGGTCATTTCTAGGCTTGATTACTGCAATGCTCTTCTGGCTGGACTTCCATCATGTGCAACTAAACCTCTACAAATGATCCAGAATGCTGCAGCTCGTCTTGTCTTCAACGAGCCCAAAAGGACCCACGTCACTCCTCTGTTCATCTCTCTGCACTGGCTACCACTCGCTGCTCGCATCAAGTTCAAGGCTTTGACGCTTGCTTACAGATTGACCACAGGTTCAGCTCCCTCATACTTCCACTCACTACTACAAGTCTACATCCCTACCAGAAGCCTACGATCGGTCAATGAGCGACGGCTCGTGGTACCATCACAGCGGGGCACAAAATCACTCTCCAGAACATTCTCATTCACGGTACCATGCTGGAGGAATGATCTCCCCACCCTCATCCGGAATGCAGAATCCCTGACATCATTCAAAAGACAACTGAAAACTCATCTCTTCCGGGAGCACTTAACATAAAAAAAAAAAAAAAAAACCTTTCCTCTAAATCCTCGCTTGCCTGGCTTATGCTACTCCGAGCTATGTCTGAACTTTGTATTTTGAGCACTTCTTGCGTTGTTTTTGCCTCTTCACGATGACTCGCTTGGTTTAGTCCTCAGTTGTAAGTCGCTTTGGATAAAAGCGTCTGCTAAATGACTAAATGTTCTCGGGTCTCCATCCTGGCGGCTCGTTCCTAGAACTATCCGGTGCGAAAGCCCCTCATTCTTACATGTGAAAGTCACTTGTGGAGTGTGTGCCGTTCGCACAGAATACCAACTACCCTTTAATGCACATTATAAGCGAACCACATGATCTTCAGCTCGTGTGATGATCTGAGTTCGGTGGACTTCAGAGGTCTGGGTTTGTTTGTAACGGTCAAAGATGCGGTCTAGAGTTCTTTGAATCAACACATGGAGGACGTTAAATGCCAGTTTCACTTTATTTTCAATTCTCCCAAGCCAGGAAAGTGCCAGGTGCTCACAGGTGCCAAAACATAAAAAAATAAAAAAAAAATAAAAAAAAAATATATAAAAAACTTCCGGTATTACAATTCAGTCAGAGTACTCAGCAGATACTGCACTCACTATTAGGCCTGTCACTTTACGTTCGAAAATCGATTGCACGATCGATCGGACCAATCAACACAAGTTTCAAAAACAAAAATAGGGAATCGATTTTAACGGCCTTTTTTTTTTTTTTTTTTTTTTTTAAATGTGTTTTAGGAGGACAGATCAATACAGCACACAGATCATGTAGGATGCTGGACAATAACACTGTCTTTTCTATTCACCAAATGCTTTTTAATATTCGCTATTACTTCAATGCAAGTGAACAACCGCGCCGTTATTTGTTGCGTAGTGACGAGTGTGTGTGTTCAAGTAAGCCAGATATGCGCAGATTCTGCAATACGCTGTATTTAATATATCATGAGGATCACGAGTTGCGTATTTGCACTAAATCCGCACAGATTTGTCTTACACGAACTTCCCCAGCAAAGCGAGTAAACACAGAAACGCCAGATTGGCTCGTGATTTGACAGCGTTTCCCGCCAAAGTTCATTTTTACCCGCATTCGGCGGGTCGAGGGAGTTAATCTCAATCCCTGAATGTTGCGCTCCTGTTTGTCATTGTGCACGAAACTTCACGCCAATAAATCATCAGGAATATTGCTGACTCGTGCGTCTCAAGCGCCCTCTTTACGCTCGTCCTAATGCCTGTTAGGTGTCCGTAGATTTGCCTAGATTTGGTGTTGAAAATGGAAACGTCTTTAGACATGGAAAATCGATTTTACAATCAATTCAATGAACACTTATGTCTCAAAAATTGAACAGGATTTTTTCACAAAAGTGACAGCCCTACTCACTACCACCAGTCACAAAAGAAAACCTTTTTTTCTCTAGACCACTTCCTTATGTGAGCATTTATACCCATGTGTACTACCATTTCTCAGCAATCATAACATGGGAAATATCAAAAACCATAAACATGTGTTAAAGGTCAAATAACCCAATTTCATTCAACACACACATTTAAATACACAGCTTCAGTTCAACACTAATTATAAAAAGTATCATTATAATTATACCAATCAACCATTATACACCAATACCTTCATCAAACAATTTCACCCCTTACCCCCCATACTTGGTATCTCCCACTCCCATGAGGCAAAGCCTGACAAAACTCCATTCCGGTCTTTTACTCAAATCAAGATGGCCGCCACCATGTATGCTGATCCAGGTGATAGTCAACAGTTTGTAACAAGCTTAAATGTCCACGAGGTTAGTGCTCAGGTGGCCAGTCTGAGGCACAACAGTCTAGTTGTAGGTGTATGTTTGGGTGAATGTGTGTGGAAGCCATCTCTCCCTTTGCAGGTACCTCAAGGTAAATAAAGATTTTAAAAACCCAAGTATGTGTTCCGGTGATTCTAGACAGGGCTAACAAGGGGAACACAGGGATCAGAGGTCAGCTCTGTGACAGTAACACTCAGATTTATTATAGCAAACATAACGGTTTCAACAAAACAGCCTCTGCAATGATGCTTCCAAATAATGTACCGGTAAGTGTTATTGCGATACTATAAGGGTTATTATAGTTCACTAGCAACAACAACTAAATGATTGATAACATCTATAATGATTAATAAGCCATTGATGTCTGGGTGCTCTTAAGTTATGAAGATACTGGACAAAACGACATTTTGGCATAATTGTGTGTGTTATTGTTCATTCAAGTGCGAAAGAGAACTGTGTTCTGGCGCGCGGTCTGTGGATGCGCATGATACTGGCGCGCGTCTTTCTGTGAGTCGCTGTCAGGACATTCACAGGTTGTGCGCTCTCTTTTGACTCGTCACGCATAAATGGTTTAAAAGCATTGGCACGAATAAGAGCGGGATCATAACACTAGCCAAAGGATGACAAAAAAATAAGAGATGCTGCGTTAATTGCGTTCACAGCCCTAATTTGTTTATTTCATATAAAATCGCAGCATTTTGCGTCATATAATCGCACAGGCTTGACATTGCAATTGCGAAATGATTAATCGTGCAGCACTAGTGTAATCCAGGCCTAATCAGTCCCTCCAGGATTTCACGATTTTTTTATGTGATTTTTGCGATCAAAATGACTGCTTTTGTGGTGGTAATTTCCAGAAATTTGTGAATTTTTTTTTTATAAAAAAAAGATCTTAAAAAAGATTTTTATATTTTATAATTAGGACATCACATTTACCATAATAGTATTATGTCAGAAGCACAATAGTCATACATGACACAAATCACAAACAAAATGCATAAAGCTTGTTTATTTGGTCTAATAATTTTTTTTATTTATTGTGCTGTAGCCTATTGTTGTTGCTTGATTAACATTAACAACAGCAGGTAAATTAGGTTACTGTCACTTTAAGACCTACTACAGTAATGACAAACGTCCCAATCAGTCATTACTGATTGTTTTACTTGCCAAGATGAATACTTCAGAGTTGCCAACTTTTGAGTTTTGCTTGGAGTGAGATTTGTTGGTGGGGGTTTGTAGGCTCACGTGCCGTTTGAACTGACGCGCTACAGCGATCTGTCACATTTAAAAGCACCAAAACGTTGGAAATATTGACAGAATCTGACAGCTGAGAATTTGTTCCATATCAAAAGTAACCTTCTCTGTCTAGTCTGTCGGTGTCAGTGTCCTCTTTCTCCGCGATTTTTTCTCTGCGTGAGAAAATGCAGAGGTAGTTAAGTAGTTATGAGCCTGAACTTGCTTATAGTAATTCGGAAATTAGTGCACATGAGTGAAAAAAAAAAAATACAGCACAGAAGAATATCTAATTTAGCGTGAGATTTCTTTGTTGAGCGTGAGGCCGTGAGATTGAGGCTGAATGCGTGAGTGTCACGCCAGATGCGTGAGAGTTGGCAACCCTGATTTTGAAGTAATTGTAGCTATGTGTATTTGTTCAATCGCTATAAAGAGAATTCAATATTCTAACTAGGCCGACAGGCGGTGACACGCAGTCAGTCAGTCACACACACACACACACACACACACACACGCAGTCAGAGACAGGCTGTTACTCGACTGGCTGAAATTAGTTCTCTTTCACGGTATACTGCGCTTTTAATAATTCTTTTTAGTACTATCGAGCATATCATACTTTTTGTTATGTCATTCAATCATGTTAAACGCGGTAATAAGTTTGCCGTACTGCCCAATGAAAACCTGGGCGCTTATGTGAGAGGGCAGGAGAGACGCTTTTTCTTTCGCCATGTTTCTGACAGACCGCTCACAGACATCACGCGTGCGCAACATCTATTCTGTACCCACGTAAAAATGCATTGAAACTTTAATTAACTAGAGATATTTCAATTGGGTGATTATGATTTATTGTTTTGTGAGGACTTTTTTTTTTTTTTTTGTGATTATTTTGCGGTTAAATTAGGAATTATGCAGGATTGCAAAAAAATGCAACATTTTGTTGATTTTGCGTTGTATTCAGCGATCGCAGAATCGCAAAAAACTGGAGGGACTGATTAATAGGGGTGGGAATCTTTTACCATCTCACGATTCAATTCGATTCCGATTCTTGAGGCCACGATTCGATTCAAAATCGATTTTCGATTCAAAAAGATTTTTGATTTAAAACGATTCGATTTTATCCATAATGATTTCTAATCGGGTTTCTGATCATGATCTACTCTCATCTGCTTTGCTATACAGAATGACAAACGGAGACCAGTGTTTCCTCTAGGATTTTTTCCAGCTGTGGTGGCAGGCCCATTTCGCCAGGGGGAGAGGGCGTGGCCCATGAGTGATATTCCATTGGCCACGCCCCCCTTACCCCAGGTGTTTAAACCTCCCCTAAGCATTATAACATTATAACATGAAAGGCTCGAATAAGAGCGGCAAAGCGATTATGCGCATCCCGTGCGCAGAATGATGCACTTGAAGCAACGCGAAGTCACAGCGCGCAGCGCTCCGGATTGAAAAGTTCAAAGCACACAGACTGATCTCATGAAATGGCGTATGTATGACACGCCAATTCGTATTTCCATTTTTGGCGTGCTATCAACACGCATAATCGCTTTTCAGCGTGTTTATCAACGCCTTTGACTTAACGTTATATTACTGTATTATGTATATATAAATATATGACCTACCCCAACCCCGTCCCTAAACCTACCCGTCACTGGGGTTAATACCATTTATGAGTCTTCTCCTACCATCCTAGGAAAAGAAATATCGCTCCACAGATGTAGATATAGATTTTGCTTCGTTTCGCTCGGACATTTAACGGCGTACACATACACGCGGAATCACTCGGACGTTTAATGGCGTAGACATACACGCAAAAGATTTCGGCGTGGACATACACGCGGATAGCTCATAATGCGTATAGATAACACGCCACTTGAATTGAAAGTGGCGTGTATGTTTACGCAAAGTCATGATGTCATGTTGAAGCACAAAACGAAGAGATTATATCTGTCTATCTATGCTTAATGTATTATATATATGCAACAGTTTATTGAGCATTTTCTTTTAACAGTTTTGAATTTCAGAAACAGTGCGCATGAAGAACAATTCATAGCGCTCTCCAGTGCTGTAATCTAACAGACACCCGGGAGAAAGGATTATGATTTAGAAAACGCTATAACGCGACGCGCTGTGTGAATGCTGAATGGAGAATGACTGAGGAGAGATGAGTTTCTATTAACTTTAACTAACGACTTAAATATTCATTTTTACCTCACATTATGCTATTGAATGACTTTAGAAGTCTTGGAATATAGTGTGAACACTTTATGGTGCTTTACAATGTTTTTTATGCCTTTAGCTTAACAATAACACAATAGTATACACATTAATATCGGACCTCACTGAGAGGCTGCAGCCGTGGCGGGATTATTTTAGGTGTGGCGGCCGGCCACGGCAGATGAATGTAGAAGCATCATATTTAGAAGCATCAGAAGCTTCATAGAAGCATCCACATTTGCTTCCTTTGATTTGCCGCTCACGTTCAAAAACCTACTGCGTGCATGACGTCCGGACGTCCCGTATAGGCTATAGTTACAAAAATGGAGGCGAACAGCCAGCTGATTTTATTTATTTATTAAATCGATTCTTGAACATTTCAGATCGATTCTGAATCGTTGCAAATGAGAATCTAGATTCTTCTGTGAATCGATTTTTTGGCACACCCCTACTGATTAATAAACGAATTCAAAGTATTAAAAAAACTACAATACCATCACAAAAATACTAAAATAACACTTGATACTACTTAGTATTGTGATACTTTAGCTGGTATGCCAAAGTTAAGATACTGTGACAACTAAGGGTGAAATCGATTGAAATTAAGTCACAATCTCGAACTTCGAATTTAAAAATGGAATCGTCGATGCTGTCACGCCCCCATGTCACGGAAAAAAACCCGCGTGTTGAAGTGCTGCGATTCAACCTCCTCTAACTTAGCTACAGCCAGTCAAAAGATAGCATGGCAACTGCAGATGCAGGAGACCCATCGACACAACTTGAACCGTCTACTCTTTTGTTGAAATCACCGGTGTGGAAGTATTTTGGATTTCCAGTGAGTTATGTTGTCAACGTTCGCGTTTCAAAAAGCTAGTTTTCAAGCTCTGCTATGTGCGTGTACTAGTGATGCAATGGTCGGCTTTTTTTCCAACCCGCGGGTCCCGCTTTTATGAAATTATTTGGCCCGCCCCAGCCCGCACCGCACCACTGTATCTATTTTTACAACCCGCCCCGCCCCGCACCCGCGACCGTTAAATAGACATAATACTAGGCATTGTAATGTAAATGAAAACAGCCTTTATTTCAGCCTGAAAGTGCTTGGAAACATCGCCCTGTAAACTGGCAACAAGAGACGATTATGAATATGAATCATAAATCAGGCCATATTAATAAGATACTAATTAACATTTTCAACATTTACAAAGCAGCGTTTGTATTCATCTAATAGGCTAAACCATTTTTTATTTCTTAGACCCCCCACAGATGTCTTGACATGCTGGAAGTGCCCGTTTTGTGGCGCTACTGTTTGTATATTTTTCACACGAGTTGCACTTCAGGTAGCCGATACTACTGTTGTCTCCTGCCGCAACTATTTCTGAGAACAGCTCCCAAACATTAGATTTAGCAGCCTAACCTTATTTTTCTTTTCAATTTAATCAGGTAAATTCCCGACCTCAATTTCTCCCGCTCCTCGTCTTCCATCTTCACTTTTATTTCTCCGTTGTTGTTGTCGTGGCTGGCGGCGGGAGCTGCGGAGCTGCTTGGCGCGCCGTTTTCGTGACGTGTCACGTGACGCCAAATGTTTATGGACCTCACGCAAGCATTCGTATTGTAACCTTATCAAATAACCTAATAAAATACGAAAATAGATATTCCCAAATATTTAATATAGGCTGGAAATTGCAAGCAACATACATGGATTAAAAAAAAAAAATAATAATGACCCGCCCCAACCCACCCCGCAAATAAAGTGACAATTTCTTTACCCGCCCCGCGGGTTACGAGTCGGCCCGCGCATCACTAGCGTGTACCATTTTCTTCCACTGGCAGCACGACTAACATGGCAGGGCATCTCCCCAAAAACATAGATTTATCTGTTAAATCAACAACTGTTTGTTTGTTTTGTGAACTTGAATGTGGTCATCTGCCTGTTTGCGAGGCGGCTTTATGTATGTGATACATAATTCCGTCATGTCACGACTCCTGAAACGTGAGAGCAGCGCGCTTGACGATTGCCTTGTGCAACCCATTTTGAGAGACAGAGAGAGAGAAGACGCGGCACCGCTGAACACTCACGCTGTTTGTGAAATTGCATTTCGCAGAGAGTTTAAAATGACTGATTTGATTTTATAATCTGCACGGTATGGCAGGTTATGGCAAAATATGGCAGGTTATATTGCTTAAGTTTCCAATTGACTAAAGATATACGGTATTATATTATATTATAAGCACTTTATGTTGTTAATAAATGTTTTAAATTTGACAATGTAGTGTGGTACATTGCGAACAAAGGTCAGATATTATATTGCATAAAAGTATATTCTAAAAATGGCATAGCAACCTGTGCTTTAAAAAAAAAGAAGAAGTAAAAATCGAGAATCGAATGGAACCGTGACCTTAGAATCGAAAATTCAATCGAATCGAAGATTTGGAGAATCGTGACACCCCTAGTTTAAGTACATCATTCCTAAATCAGAAAGCAATGCTTTAGCTGTGCTTACAAATGTAGGGTCTTTGTTGAGACAGGAGTCCACGAACTCCTTGAAGATCTTGGAGAAGTCTCCGTTGAGGGTGGGTGGCGTGTTCTTGGGGATGTGGAAGAGGACTCGCATGGGGTGCATGTCTGAGTTCGGCGGCTCGCCCTTGGCCAGCTCAATGGCAGTGATCCCAAGAGACCAGATATCAGCCTGAGAGCAAAACAAACTGCTTTATGAGGTCCGACACAAACCGAGCAAGCCATAATAAAATGACTTTCAGAATAAAGCAAGAAGGAGTGAGTTAAAAACATCATTGCTTTATAACCGTACTTTAACACAATGAAAGCATCTCAAATAATAATAAAGGAATTTGTAGACGTCATCATCTTTACATATAAAAAAGAAACATATTCTCTTTTTGGGCATCCTTATGCTGTTTTAAAGATTAACATCGTAAAGCATGAATAAAATAACCGATTAGCTTGTTGGAGGAAGTAAAGTTTATGTGCGATAAAACACTGTGATTGTATGTTAAAGTACAATATGACAAAACACGCTCGCTAGATAAAAATCACATATTTTTCTTTCAAGTTTAAAGGTAGATTTTTGCTCCTTAATTTAACAGTTAATTTAAACTACTCTTACGGTCAGAACACGACAAACACAAACATCTCACAAATCTGAGGTAGAATCTTCTAAACATTTATAATGATAAAATATTTATATATTTTATTATTATAAAAAAAAAAAACATCAAAATATGCACAAGTAAACTTATATAAAATCCTTTTTGTCCCCTTTGTCTCCTTGTCTTGTCCCCTAAAAATAAATATCTTAATAGTCAAATTAATTTCTTAGTTTCTACATGTGCTAACGGGTAAAACAGGTTTGTGTCGTCGCAATATTAATATTTTGCGTTTTGTCTCTTAGAAACGCACATTTGACAGTAGCTTGAGTTTGGATACAGATTTATGTTCATTTACAAAAACAGTAACATCTGTAAAAATTTTAACAACGTTATTTTTGTATGGTAAATGTAAATATTCTGACAGTTTGAGTTAAGACTTTTATTACAATTAACCATTGGTCATCTATAGAATCATACCTTTAGATCATGATAATAACAGGTAAAAGCACACATATTGCACCTCACCATCATGGTAAAATATAGTTTCTATGGTATTAGTTGTGACAAACAATAGCCTAAAGACAAATGCTACAGCTTAATAACAAAAATCATATTCCATTACACCTTTAATACATCTCTACATTAATAATATAATAAAATTCGATATGAACAGCCCACATTTCTGCCACAATCCCATGGTGCAGTTAGCGTAACTAAAGTAAATCCATGGTGAATGATGGTGATTTGTAGATTGAAAAGCCTTGGGACTGTACAGTGTTTGTCCGCGCGGTTTCATCTGGCTTTAAATCTCAGAGACATTCGTGTTCTTCGCTGAATTCAAGCGCTTCTCACTGGATCTCACAGCGCTGTTCAGTGGTCACGTGACTGATCAGAGAGTAAACGAATCTGCCGCTTTAACATTGAGCCGAGCGGATAAATGGTCTGTGTGGTGAAGTTGATGCATAAACCGATCAACATTTGTTTAAATAATTTTTATTGCAATAATTATCACCCAGCCCTAAATGATATGTATGTTTATATATGGATACGTGTCAACACTTTAGCCTTTAATAACTGCACTGAGCTTCATTTTTCTTAATAATTAGTGGTTTGCATTACAACACCGATTTGAGCTCTCACACTCATTATGGCCCTGCTCTATAAAGAACGGTGTGATTATGGAATCATAATCAGGGAGTTGAGATGATAAACAAGCCTGCTGCAGGTGTATAAGCGGGTTAAAGTAGATTAAGCACAGAGGGACTTACCTTTGAGTCATAAGCAGACTGTTGGATGACCTCTGGTGCCATCCAGAACGGTGTACCCACAAACGTCTCCCTTTTGATCTGTGTGTCTGTCAGCTGTCCCGCCACACCGAAGTCTGCCAGCTTCACCTCTCCAGACTCAGACAACAGGACGTTGGCGGCTGTAACCATGTAAAGATAAGAGACAATGAAGAAAAACAGACACAGAAACTTTGAAT
Source organism: Rhinichthys klamathensis goyatoka (assembly GCF_029890125.1). NCBI lineage: Eukaryota > Metazoa > Chordata > Actinopteri > Cypriniformes > Leuciscidae > Rhinichthys > Rhinichthys klamathensis. The sequence goes on from NW_026606732.1 coordinate 114,367, forward strand.
CATCAAAAACTGATGAATTTGGCAAGTGGGGCATAAACGACATACCCAAAATAAAAAGGTTCCTGATCAGAAGTCATTCTGAATGGACACAAACATATATTTAGAAAGCCAACACTTGAGAGTTTACCGTTCAAGATTAATATGGAGATATACAAGCTCAAACATAAAAACTAAAATATTAAATATATATTTTTTAAATGCATAAAATATTATGAGGCTGTGTTGTATCAACTAAGAAACACAATGACCCTGAAGCCAGAAGTCTACTCGTACTTCTGAGGATGTTGAATGTTATCTCTAAAACTATGAATTTTATGAAACATTTTTTAAGACTATGTCATGTGAGTTTTTAGAGATAAGATGCTAATAAGATATTTTATTGCCCTGTAAATGCCCATTTGCAGTCTATTGCCTAATGTCTGGTGAGGAGAACTGCCCCTATTCATGTTTCTATTGTTCTCACTCGACGAACCGGTTTGTTCACAGAGAGCCGCTTCACAGACGTGAACCAGTGCAGACTTAAGTCCTTTTTGGGCATCTTATCGCACTTGAATCAATGAGAGCGTGATCATTGGAAAATAAATTAATTGTGTTTTAAGAAATATGTTCATTTTGACAGCCCTAAGATATAACGTTGAGAAGATATGAATATGAGCAGGGGTGGATATGTAGGCTATGCATAGATGTACATGGGAATGTTATTGTTTTAATTGTTTTTTTTATTTATGCATATTGTTGTGTTTTTCTGGTGTCCTTGTGTGTGGCGTATAGTGAAGCCAAAGACAAATTTCCACTTGTGGACAATAAAGGAACTAAACTAAACTATAAATAACGTGAACGTAGTGTAGGGGTGGGCGATTTGAGCAAAAATTCATATCACGATATTTTTCACTGTCCGGACGATATCGATGTTATATTGCGATATGAGAAAAAAAAAATTGGAATCACATTTTAGTACACCTTAGTTAAATTACAGGCAAAATATGTATTTTAACCATATAACTAGAAAAAGATTAGGGATTTAATTGGACATCTTTAAAAAATCTTTTTTTATTCTGCCCTTGTTTTTCTCAAAAAGTGCAAACGTGCAACATGAGGTCGGCCTGAATTCACTATTTCACTTGCTATCTCTTTCCACTTTTTATTTTGCGGGGGTCAAAATAATTCCTTCGCTAATAATTCTTAAGACGAGTAACACTGGAGTTCGGTTTATCGAATACATTATAATCAATAAATATGAAATAGTGTGATTTCAGAGAGGTTTGACACTTAGGCCTAATTGAAGACAACATTATGTTAACCGAGAAGTTTTTGTATACTGACCAAAAGAGAGAAGTAGGCTACATACATCCTGCTAATTCAGTGGTGAGAATTTAATTGTTTTTATTTATATTGTTGTCCATTTATCGAACTTCCATACCTCTTATATAATAATTATATATTAATAATGCTTGGACACACTCGCTATCGCTTGCGGAGTTCGCTTCGCTTTTTTCCAGTCCGGCGCCTCATAGACAGACACTGTGTGTGTGTGTGTGTGTGTGTGTGTGTGTGTGTGTGTGTGTGTGTGTGTGTTTGTGTGTGTGTGTGTGTGTGTGTGTGTGTGTGAGAGAGAGACGCGTGAGTGACCGAGACGGAGTGACAGAACGAATACACTACATGTTTTAAATAGCGTAAAAAAATAAATGAATAACGAAACGCATTATGTGGCGGCCGGTGTTAATCATGTGGCGCACCGCCACGAATTAGTCCATGTGTGGGAAACACTGGACTGTTACCATGCTCTCTGTGTTTGATTATTAATGCCTGTTCATCACGCGAGTTGGACACAGAGGAAAAGGTTAAACGTTCAGCCTCGATTCTGTATCGTCATTAGTAGGCCTAGTGTTAAAAGTTGTAAAGAGTACCAAATTGAACAAAGCAATATAACTGAAAAATTTGAATTTATGAATATCAAAAGTAGGGGTGGGCGATATGGCAAAAATATCATATCACGATTTTTTTCAGGAAAATCACAATTTACGATTTTATCACGATTCTTTTTCATGTTGGTTTTACTATTTTGCAAGTGATTGAGCATTACAGCCAAACTAATGTCCCTATTTAAAAAAAAAAGCCTTATAGGTAACAAAAGAAAAAAGAATGGCAGACATTTAGGCCAAAGTGGCGAAGATAAAAATCTTTATCATTATTTTCTTTGTTATTAAGAATTAGGAACAAAGATACACATTAAGCATACACAACTTAATATACAAATGAAATAAACAGTGCTTTATTTTTTCAGCTACAGTAGGGGTATTTAACAGTAGCATTGAAGAAAGTAATTTGGCTAAATGAACAAATACGAAAATAAAACACAACATAGACTTCACTGTATAAATTATACATTGATTATTATTAAAGCTACTACTAAAGTTCTCAGTCAAGAGCAGTGAGTGATTTCCTCTGTGTTTTGCTGTTTTATTAACATTAAAGGGATAGTTCTCCCAAACATTTTAATTGTCATCATTTACTCTCTCAAGTTGTTTTAAACCCGAATAAGTTTCTTTCTTCTGTTGAAAATGAAAGTTATTTGTTAGAATGTGGCTAACCAAACAGTTGCTGTACTCCAGTGACTTCCATAGTATATGTTTTCCTACTATGGAAGTCAATGGGGACCAGCAACTGTTTGGTTAGCCACATTCTTCCAAATAACTTTTATTTTCAACAGAAGAAAGAAATTAATACAGGTTTGGAACATTAGAGTGAGTAAATAATGACAGAATTTTTATTTTTGGGTGAACTATCTCTTTAAGGACAAGCGGCAGCTTGTTTACTAACTGGCTACTGTCACTTTAAGAGCTGCACGCGACGCGTCTAATATACACGCATTTGACAAGCAGATTTTCGCTCATTTTTTTTCTGTTTGCTTTCACTTTAGACATAACCAACTTTGTTTATGTAAACCTTGTGTGTATTTGACAATATTAGCGCAATAAGACTCGAAAGATAACTTATAACGTAGTCCAGTAAACAGACGCTGTTAGACAGGCTTTTAGTGCCCGTGTGCTTCGGGTGTATGCGCTCAGAAAGCACTCGTCAGAACAGCGCATCAGCAGTGAATTACATGTTTAACCAGCGAGGCTTTAAAGCACATGCAAATAATGAACTTCTGTGAACTGCAGTGTCCCGTTCCTCTGCGTTAACATTTGTTGTATGTAGGGATGCACGATATAGGATTTTGGCCGATATTCGATATGCCGATATTTTCAAACTAATTTTGCCTGATGCCGATACCGATGTATTTGTATTTTTTTTAAGTGCAAAAAAAGCTTATTAAAGCTTCTATTAATGTTCTCAGTCAAGAGGAGTGAGTGATTTCCTCTGTGTTTTGTTGTTTTATTAACATTAACGGGATAGTTCTCCCAAAAATTTAAATTGTCATCATTTACTCTCTCAAGTTTCTTTCTTCTGTTGAAATTATAAAAAGTTATTTGGAAGAATGTGGCTAACCAAACAGTTGCTGTACTCCAGTGACTTCCATAGTATATTTAAGCACCAGAAAGAAATGAATCCAGGTTTGAAACAACATTAGATAGACAGAATTTTTATTTCTGGGTGCAGTATCTCTTTAAAGACAAGCGGCAGAATATTATTACTGTCTCTTTAAGAACTGCACGCGACGCGTCTAATAGACACGCATTTGACAAGCAGATTTTCTCTGTTTGCTTTCACTTTAGACATAACCAACTTTGTTTATGTAAACCTTGTGTGTATTTGACAGTATCAGCGCAATAAGACTGGAAAGATTAGTAAAGTATGCAGGCGCTGTGACAGGCTTTAGTTCCTGTGAGCGTCGGGTGTAACGCGCTCAGAAAAGCGGATGTTAGAACAGCGCATCAGCACGTGAATGACATGTTTACCTAGCAAGACTTTGTTCACATGCAAACAATGAACTTTTGTGAATTGCGGTGTCCCGTGAGTGTAACTCTACCTCTGCGTTTACATGTGATGTGATGTGAATGTACGTCGCGTTGTACAGTATGTTGAGATGAAGGCGCCAGAATTGAACTGATAGAATGCACGATACTATGATTTTTCTTCAAAAGCAGATAGTGGAGACATTTTAATCGTCCACGATCAAAAACCGTGAGACGCACGGCACACCCCTAGCTGGAAGTTTAAGTTGCTGGCGCTCATGCTTCGTTCGCGGTCGTCACGTGCGCATAGGAAACACGCCACCCTATCGGCAAGACTCATCGGCAGAAATATTCATATCGGCCGATGCCGATGATGGTCATTTTAAGCTTTTATCGGCCGATACCGATGTTGTCCCGATATCATCGTGCATCCCTAGTTGTATGTTGAGACGGAGCTCGGCGCCAGAACTGCAACTGATAGAATGCACGATACTATGATATTTCTTCAAAAGCAGATCGTGGAGACATTTTAATCGTCCACGATCAAAAACCGTGATATCGCACACCCCTAATCAAAAGGTATTCTCGGTATCGCAAAATCCATATCATGGTACAACATAATACCGGTAGTCACGTTGATATCGGTATAGCGCTAGGGCTGGGGCGGTAAGGATTTTTTCTAACCGCGGTTGAAAAGCAAGATATTCCCGCGGTATAGCGGTAAACCGCTTTAACCCCCCCCCGAAAAAAACGAGCACAATTTGAAAGAGTGCGATTTTCATTAAGCTGTAATTTGGCATGAACCAATCACTGAATAGATTTCCTAATTTAAGAATATTCTCAGATACATTCGCATTGAATTCATCATTTTCAGGAGAATACATTATGATGTTGAACGAAATGAAAGATGAACAGCTTTTCCAACATGTCTTAATTACAAAAATGATATTCCATATTTATGTTAACATAATATAATGTTATTTTTTATTTAATCTATGTCGATTATATGAAAAGTGAACACCATGAATAAGATAGGATCATAAGATGGGTCAGACATGATTTTGACCACTTTATTAAGTTTTGTTTTGTAGAAAGCCTTTCTTTAAATTAAATTTCGTTTTGTATAAATTGTATCTTAATTTTAATCACTGTTTCATTAACTAATTGCCTGGAATTATACAAATATAGCAGACATATAACCAGGACGATGTGGAAGCGACGGTGCGATCTCTTGCGCGTGAACTGGAGCTCGTCTCATAAATGAACCGAAACTTGTGCGCCCATCGGAGACGGAGTTCACTGCTGATATTCTGAGGATACAACATAGCCAATAGGCTATACTAGGGACTTTAGCCTTTAGATATCTGTGCTGCATGCGCAGTCTCCTTTCTAGAACAGCCAAGAGCTTTCTAGCCTCGCGGCAGCAGCGCCGCTTTTATAGACCTTAAAACTGATTAAAAAAATCAAAAAACGAAAATTGATCAAAAAACGTTGGTGCGGATGGATGGCGGACAGATGATGCGTTTTGTGCTGCGGTTCCGTTGCGGATGAAATAATAATAGCCCATCCGCGCATCTCTAATACGAATGTAATGCTATGTGTCATGGAACATTGCGCTCCCCAACTCGCGAAAGGGATTTGCTCCATCTTTTGATAAGTTTTGTTTAGAAAACCTTGAATCCAAGACACACTATCATTAGAAATAATCCATGTCATTAGAATCAATGAATCCATATCATTAGACACAACGTGCACACATGTGCAGGCCAATGTTTTTTTTTTTTTTTTTGGTGATGACGGTGACGAGCTCAGACCCGCGGTTGGAGTCACGTGACCGCGGTATTGCGGTAATGCGGTAACCGTCCCAGCCCTAATAGCGCTCACCCCTAACGTGGTGCGCATTGCGTTTCCAAATGAACGTTGAACTCACAGAACTTGCTGGAGTCCGTGAGAAGCAGCATTTACTGTGAACCAAAGCTGCATGTGTGTAAATGAATGTAGTTTCTCAAACTCAAACATCACAGCTCTTACAGGTGCTTGTAAATGCATGTCTAAATTGGTCAAAGTAAAAAAAAAAAGGTCCAACATTAGGAATACTTTTAGCTGTGTTTTTAAGTGCAATTGAGTAAGCTAACGCTGTCTAGATGGGGTTTTTCCTGAATTAAAAATATTTTGCCGGCTGCCAAAACGAATCTTTGTCCTGCAAAAGATTTATTCTGATAGCCGGTTGCTTTAAACACTTAAAAATATTCCTGTGACTGTGCAAGCGCTCTGTGAAGAGCATCAGAGGTTTCTATTTACAACGTTTTTGTAGCCAATCACAGACATATCTGTTGAACGTGTGAAAGCAAGAGCCAATCAGATGTGTTTAAGTTAGTCAGAATCTGCGAATCCTTTCATTATAACCAACAAAATATAAACACAATGTCAATACAAGATTCATTGCACATCTTTATTGATTATAACAGAAGTTTTTGCAAGACTGCAGATTTGTGTGCCTCACGTTGTAATTCTTTGTTCGGTTTCTGTATAGAATACATTTAAGCTGTTAACATTGCAGAGTTTCTGGATTGACAAGTGTATTTAAATGCGTAATTGAACCGATTGACCGTGAAAACCATAGCAATGGACGGAACAAAACAATCTGATATTATGTAAAGTGATGCAAATGATTAATTCTGCCACTTTTTCCACGCAGTGTGTTACTTTATTGTTCATTTTATTTACTTTCAAATTAGTCACTCAGTGACTTTTTGTAAATAAATTTACAGTTTTTTTTTTTTATAAAATAGTTTTTAAAAAAGCACTTTGTTTTATGATCTGTCCTGACAGTGAATATATTTTTTTTAGAGAATAAATAAGATAAGTAAATATTACAAACTGGTTCTTTGCATTAATTATAGGGGTGGGAATCTCTAGGCACCTCACGATTCGATTCGATTACGATTCAGAGGGCTGCGATTCGATGCTAAATCGATTATCAGAATCTTTTTTTTGTGTGTGTGTGACTATAAATACTTTGCTTTAAAAGTACAAAGTAATGACCCATAAAGAATTAACGTACAATATATTTTATTAACATTGCAAAGAACCAACAGGAAAATACATGTGTGTCTGAACTAGCAGCAGCATATTTGTAGTAAATTAATAATATAACAACGACCGGTAACGTTACAGCCGAGTGTTTTTCCTCCTCTGGCTGGAAACGTGTCATATGGCTTCATGTGTCTTGTTTCCGAAATATTTTAGTTTTACTCTACAAAGCTTACAACTAGTGTGGCTCTTGTCCAGCTCCTTTCCCCCTTCAACTTCAGAAGCCAAAATATTTCCACACGTCAGCTTTTAACGAGGAGGGTGTTTGGATTTGGCGCTCAGCCATCGCGTCCGCGTCTGTTATGTGCACGCCACAGACGGTCCGACCACTGCACTTCCGCGCTTCAGAGTTCCGTCTTTCGCGTTCCGTCAATATTACGTTATTATAAATATATTTCTAAATTTTTTTTTTTTTTTTGGAAAATCGATTTTTGACAATTGTGAATCGATTCAGAATCGTCCACATCCGCATCGCGATGCATCTAAGAATCGATTTTTCCCCCCACCCCTAATTAATTATGGATGTATTGTCAGTACTGGGCTCGCGGTTCACATGGGAAGATGACCATGTTCATCCGCCACCACCACCCAAAAATTATTTTGCAAAACTCTGCAAGAGAGAATGAGCATCTTACATATAATAAACCAATCCAACACATCTGCACTGGTCACTTATTTTGACATGACACACCACAACTGTTGTTTAAGGCTGTCTACACTGGACACTTAAAAGGAAACATTATAATCTGATTAACTGAATGGGTGCATAACGATGTTGCATCGCAATGTCTCGTTCGCTTTATGCATTTAATCATTGAAGGCCTAAAAGCAGCGAATTTTGGCTTGCACTCCTGTTCCCGAAGTTGAATGTCTTTTCATATGTAACGCGTCAATCATGATCCCAAACTCTTGCTATAGGTTGAGCTGGAAAGAGATCTGAGCGGGCCGCTCTCAATGTTTTAATGGTGCTTGAGGAGCTCAATGTTTACATTTTTGGGAGAGAAACCCATGAATGGCATAATAGTAGGCAATGAATGATAAACTGGGTTAAGATATTGTATTTTAACATAAAAAATCTTACATATCCTTTAATGAAACCGCAGCCTTTGATTTAATGATAATCGTGATTTGATAAGATATGA
>NW_026606732.1:130000-335000 GCF_029890125.1 Rhinichthys klamathensis goyatoka
ATGCCTTTAAACACCTCCCCGAACGAGCCCTTCCCGATGCGCTCCAGTTTAGTGAACAGCTCCTCGGGGTCTGTTCGACTGTTCTGCAATACAAAAGTTACACAGGGTTAGTTTGAGTTGGCTAGGTTAGATAAATAGGTATAAACCAGTGGCGGCTGCTGGTCTTTCAAAGAGGGGAAGCTCATTTTCGGCCTACATCATAAAAATTGTCCATTTATCTATACGTAAACTCTGCCCTATGTGTGTCCATTCAATGGCCAGCAGGGGGAAATGTGGGAATTAGGTTAAACTGAAACAAGGAATGTGGTGTATAATTGTGTGAAATGTATGATGAAAATTGGCTGGCAATTTCGCCAAGCAAATACCAAGAAAAGGTTGCAGCAGTTTGTCTTTCGACTACACTTGCAAAATCCACGATGGCACTGAGCTCGAATAGCTTCAGCGGCTTTTTATGGTGAACGTGATTTCACCAAGTACCACATGTTCCTGGATCAACATCGTTGTTGATCCTGGATCAACTTTCCAATCAACCAATCAGATTTGAGGGACAAGTTTACAGTTTATGTCAAGTTTAAGCTTAGAACCAGGGTGAAGTACTTACACATCAGTGTCATTCACCTTTCATTACCCTCTGATTTTAGGGAAAAGTTATGGGTAGGGTTAGGTTTAGGGGTAGGGATTGGGTAAGGACTACATTTTGGGACAGGAATGTTGATCCAGGATAAACAAAATATGTTGATCCAGGACCATGTCTTACTTGGCAAAATCACGGTGACCGCTTTTTATAGTAAAAAATCACTATCAATCAAAAGGAGATGCAGTCTTTCGACAGACCCTCCAATCATCACGCAGAAGCCCAGAGTCCAGCCCAATCAGAGAGAATGCCAATGCTACACTAGGTTAGTCAATAATATTCAAAGAAACACTTGGGAGGGGAGCTCTATGAACCAAATACAAACAAGCTGTTCAACTATTGCAAGTACAGTTATTTCACTGGATGGGGAAGTGAATCCAACTTCCAGTCAATACTGATAACAATATAAAAGAGGCACATAGTAAAGTGGTGTAGTTTTGAGTCTGTTTATTAGCTTAAAAGTCTGCATGAAATCAAAATGAACACTACTAGTCCTGTGTTGTGTTAAACCATTCATTTGCAAGTTAATCCACAGAGAAGTCAAATCAAGCCCTGTCCTTTATTTTTCCTCATTAAATATTCAGTTTATCTCACTCGAACCACCTTTACTGGAGTCAGTAGTTTTACCTCCATCCCTTACACTATAGGGCTTCGTATTGATGTGACAGACTTTGGTTTCAAATGGAAATGCTTCAACGAAGAGTAAAACTGCACTCATCAAGCCATTTCACAAGAGGGGCTTTAAAACTGCAGTGGGTTTTACAATTTTATTACAAGCCCCTGCATGCATTTTGGACTATAAGGCCAGAAACATACTTTATGCAAGAACATCGACAACTAATTTGTTGTGGTGGTTAAAAATAGTGCCACATTTTATATGGTACTTGTATTTGTGCGGTAAACGGTATACAGAATTTACAAGAAAGATTATAATGAGAAGTGATGCGGAATTCATTATTAAAGGGTGTTTGATAGGCACAATGGGAAGCACAGTTCATAAGGCGTTGGCGATGTAGTTGTAAAAACCATATATACTGCAGGGCTCAACAATAAGGACTGCATGATGGCCCGGGGCCAGCGTGAAAGACACTCGGGCCAGCGCCGCATCTTCACAGAAGTTGATCATTTGTGCGTGTTTTTTAAGCCTGGCCATATTCAAGCGCAGGTAGACACCAAAGTACCCAATGTCTCTCAGTTTGGCACTCGCGCCTGTGTGATAAGTTTTGTGTCACACTGAGCGGCAGCATTTGTTTTAAGCGTGATTGACGCGAAAAACACACAAAACACATCTAAAACGGGAAAGCGCTTTGATCAGGCCATGCCCCTGTGTGATGACGAAACTATCATTTGCGTATCTGACTCAGAGTATTTCGGATACTTCGGATACGTGATGTTAAATAAAGCTTGTCAGCGGGAAACTTACAGAGTAGAGCAATCACAACAGACTGAGCCATCTGACCAATCAGAGAAGAGTAGACCAATCACAACAGACTGCTCTGATTGGTCAGATGACCCAGAGTAGACCAATCACAACAGACTGGGCGATCTGACCAATCAGAGCAGAGTAGACCAATCACAACAGACTGGGCCATCTGACCAATCAGAGCAGAGTAGACCAATCACAACAGACTAGGTCATCTGACCAATCAGAGCAGAGTAGACCAATCACAACAGAGTAGACCAATCACAACACAGACTGGACCATCTGACCAATCAGAGCAGAGTAGACCAATCACAACAGACTGGGTCATCTGACCAATCAGAGCAGACTGGGCCATCTGACCAATCACAACAGACTGGGTCATCTGACCAATCAGAGCAGAGAAGACCAATCACAACAGACTGAGCCATCTGACCAATCAGAGCAGAGTAGACCAATCACAACAGACTGGGCCATCTGACCAATCAGAGCAGAGTAGACCAATCACAACAGACTGGGCCATCTGACCAATCAGAGCAGAGTAGACCAATCACAACAGACTGGGCCATCTGATATGCAATGTATATTATGAAAAAATGTAACTGTTTTTTGACATTTAATGCATGTAAACCTGTTGTAGGAGAATCTAAAACAAAATTTGGAGCCTTTAAAATAGCATAATAGGGGCACCTTAATCAGTTAAAAGAATTCGCATTCCTAATGATGCGTGACTCTGGGACGCAAGAGTCACTGTCTTCATGTTTTTATCATCTACGCCCGTGTTATGGAAATCATTATGAACAGCAGCTACGCTAATTATTTTCCCTTTTTGCTTTTCTGCTGTTATCTCGGGACGCGAGTCCCGAGGCAAATGGCGTTCGTCAGCTCCAGTTTGTATCCAGCCTCTCACGGAGACTTCAGATGCCCCAATCACAAAGCCTGTGAAGAGACGACTCAGCACGGGCGATATGGACCCTCTATGGTGGACGGCACTGATCCTCAACAACTCCTCTCAATACCGGCGTGATTACTTGGACTTCCAAAAAGATGGAAATGGATAAATGCTCTAAATGTTCCGATCCAATCTGACTTGTAATGCTGCCCGAATCATGCACTGTTCCTTCGTTGGCCAGAGGAGAACTGGCCTCTGACTGAGTCTGGGTTCTCCCAAGGTTTTTTTCTCCATTCTGTCACTTGATGGAGTTTTGGTTCCTTGCCACTGTTGCCTTGGCTTTTGGCTTGCTTAGTTGGGGACATTTAATATTCAATAATATTATTGATCTGCCTTACTTCAGGTGGACGTTGACGCAATTTTCTTCTAGAAACAAACTTTGTTGTATTATTTTCATGTTATCACTGTGAAGCTGCTTTGATACAATCTGTATTGTAAAAAGCGCTATATAAATAAAGGTGACTTGACTAATGATCTACTAAAATTCTAAGAATATCATGATACATTTTTTGCTTGTATTATAAATGTAAATAATGTGCAGTCACAGGTTATTAGGTAAAATGTTTTACTTTGAAACTGAACATTGCTCATCTAGTTAGATCTTATATCCAATTAAACCGGGCATCTCCAAAGCGCTTTATCCCGCTTCCCTGCATGTGTGCGTCCCTCTGATAAACCTCTGGTGCGTTGATGACTAGGCTATCTGCATGTTAACAAGCTCCCAGGGGCGGGTGTGTGTGTGTGTGTGTGCATGTACCCCCACAAGATTCATCAGCCGGACGTATTTTCCTCCACTGACGGCTAGACAAACACAAAGCAGAATCCCTCAGGGCCTGCAGAAATGCATTGTGGATAATGAAGCAAGTGCACGTGGGTACAAGCAACATGACACAACAAGCTTTGATCATGTTCCTTCAGAGCCGGCTCCCCTTTCCCTGTACCTGTGGAGCTGACTCAGGCGCCAAACCAGTGTGTGAAACACTTCCTCGCGGGACACACCCCGACGCTACGCCTAAAACACACTCCTTCGTGCTTCTGGAGCGATTAGCACATCACCTCTATGAATGGACAATGGCGCAGCCTATTTAAAAGGGACGAAACTGCACTTTAAACCTTAGGGAATCTCATAAAACAAACATTAAAAAGGCCAGCCACAAGTGTTACATTAATGAGCAGAGTTACCCATCAGCTGTGCTGCGTAATGATTAACGATACAAACCCAGCAACGTACTGTTCTGCTTAGTTGTCATAGCAGAGAAGAGTGTGTTATTCCAGGGGGAATAGCTGTGGCGTTTAACCTTTCTGATCCCGGTTTGCTGTTAGAAAAGGAACAGAGGTGAAGTTCTGGGTTTCTCGGTTCTGTTACAAGCGTCTGACGAGTGTGAAGTTGTGACATCGGCCACAACACAGAACCACATTCACACTTCCTGTCTTCCTGTGCTGCAAGTGAGGCTATTTCTTGCTGTCACACACAAAGGCTTAAACGATAGGGATTACATCACTGTCCTAGATCATACGCAGCTAACGCTGACGCGCGCAGAGGCTAGCGATCAGGAGCGAACACTAGCACGCCTTTAGGAAGCGGATTCCACGTTACACACAACGAACATCCACTCCATCACTAGACCAGGTGTGTGTTAGAGATTTACAAATATACACTACAATTCGGCTCAGTGACTAATCACATATGAATAAGAAAACATCAGCAAAATGTATAAATAAAAATACTTCTATACAATATCCTCCTTACAAACATACAGTCGACTGGATAAACCGCTCTCGGAAATAACTACATATTAGATACATTTTGTTTGTCATATGAGTATGACAAACAAAAGCGCTACATAAATGACTCATTAATATAATGACCTTAAAAATAAAACAATATATAATAATAATTAAAAAAATTTTTTTATATATATATATATATATATATATACATATATCAGGGCTCGACATTAAGCTGAGTAAAAAATTTAATTTTCCGGGAAATAAATAGCGTTTTTTTGTGTGTTGTAAATACAATTTATTCTGAAGCAATATTCTCATCAGTGTTCAATCAGTTTTGACAAATTTACATCTGCATATTCGTGACATTTTTACCTTTATTAAGGGCATTTTTCCCCTAATCTTATTAAATATATGCTTTAGCTTTCATTTTAAATTCTTAAATTCAATAATCAATTAATTTAATTAGAATAATAAGACATAAGACGACACTATATTGTTGTAACCAATCAAATTAAATAATTGACACTAAATTATTCACATTAAATAATATCATGAGATTGATTTATTACCATCAGCGTCATTACATTATATATTATTATTATTGACTATCAATCGCCGCTTATATTAAATGAATGCAGAATTGTTATCGCGTTTTGGCGTTTCCCTAGTTATTTTTTTTTGTTACTGGCGTTTTAATTAGTGTAATTGTCCGGTCGGACAAGTAAATTTCTCTTCACTTGCCCCTTTAAAAAATCCACTTGTCCCGGACAAACATTAATGTCGAGCTCTGTGTAATATATTTATATAATTAAATACTTGCTAAAACTAAATGAAATCTGTACAAAATACAGCAGGGCTCAACAACTAGGGGAAAAAGCCAGAGCGCAAATACTGAATTGAGTTCTCTTTCACTCAAAATTGTATCCAAATGTCCATGTTTTATGTATTAAGTGAACGTAAACAGTTGAGAAATAAAACATGTGTATCAGTGAATTGGATCTCTTAAAGTGACAGTAGCCTAATATTCCTGCGGTCTCTATAATAATGTTAATCAAACAACATTGCTCACTACTCTTGATTAAATAAGGATTTAATTTTTACAATGAAGAATATATTTTACATTTGCTTACTGTATTTCTGTACCTGAAAACTAGTTAGACCTTGCTGAAAAACACTGTTTATTCAAATGCATCTCTGATCTGTTGTATTTATATATACCTGTTGAATGCTAAATGGATCCATGTTCAATAGAAATTATTTTATGATGCAGCAATAAACTATCTTGTATATTTTAATGTATGGGGTTTTTGAATGTTGCTAATTTAAATCATGAACAAAACAGTAATCTATTTTAATGACAAAAGTTCAAATAAGTTGACCAATAGTTGTTTGTTAAAATCAGTATCGGTCAAAATATCGGCCTTGTATTATGAATGCACTGATAGGATTTTTTTTACCGATACTGATTATACATACATATATATATATATATATATAACATATGTCACAGTTTTAAGTGTGAATGTCATGTAAAGACAAATAGGTTTCACCATCACAACAACTTCTCCTTGTTCTTTAAAAATGACCGGAATTAATTTAGTGATCAAATTTGGCACTTATGGAAATATGATAGTAGTTTGTAATTATCATTTAAATCTGACTACTTTTCAAATTGTCATAAATCAACATCTCTGGAGAATGCTATGGGGTTTGGGTTTCTAATCAAAATATGACTTTCTGTTATAAAACGTTGCATTGATTTCATACATGAACACTGTAGAGACACCAGGACTTACAGCAGGATTATCAGGCATTCTGGGAGACAAGTGAAATTATGTATCAATATTCCTATGAAATATTAGATATTATTATGGAAATGTCGCCAATTATTACACTTCTTTTCTTCATTATATTTTTACCCAAGAACACATTAACATGTAGATTAGATAGTGTATAGATACATTGTATTGGATAGGAAAACACATTTATGGCAATTTTACCCAGATATTGCATAAAGTAAAATAGTATATATTCATTCCATTATGTCTATCATAACATAGTTGAGAATCATCTTTATACAAAGTTCTGAAACCTAAAAATGTATTGCTGAATGAAAAAAAAAAGACAAATCACATTTGTTTTTGCCTATACGTGTCTTTTCATTTTTTTTAAACAAATGAGTCCTGGTGTCACTACAGAGGACAGCACAACATATGAACAAAATATCTGTTTTCAAAAATGCTCTTAACAAATGTAACGTTAATGACATAAAAAAATACTAAATTAAAAAAACTTGGGTAGTTATTGGGTTATTCATGTACCATGGTATTTATAGCACTTTAATGAATTTAAAAGAGTGCCATGGTACATGGAGAAAAGCATTGCCTTTACATTACATGTCAACAACAACAAAAATATGGTAATACGATAGTACTTTTTGTTAGTGTTTATATTAGGGCTGAATAAAACCAGCAAGTGTGTCTTGAACTGACAGAAACTAATGTAAAGGTGTGCTATAGATGATTCATGAGTGTATTAAAGTCTGAATGCGGATTAGCCGATGATGAAGGTGATGATGATGATGGCCTGTCGTTACCTATCCACACCAACTCACCTGCATTCCAGGAACTTGAACAGATACCGGTGACTGAGCCATCTCCACCCGTCCACAGGCAAACTACACACCAGCAAACTCTCGCGGAGACTCTTACAGCTCGCTTCCTCACACTACTCTGTATTAAATTAGATATTTACACTATATTTACACTGTTCGCGTAACTCCTCGCGACGCCAAACTCTTGAGCTAGCTGCGCTCTGCTAGCTTTAAAGTCGACACTCGGTAACCATGATTCCTTCGTAAAGTGGACTTTTTTGTTGTTTATATTAGATCCAGACGGTCGTCGATGGCTTGTTAGGGGCTTTTGGTGAGAGTTTGTGCAGTTTGTTCTTCAGGAGATCTTCTTTGACGCCATGACTCGCGCCGCGCTCGCGAAAGTTGTTTTGTGCTTCAGTTCTGGCCGTTGGGTGGAGTCGCGCGCTCCGACCGCGCGCACACAGACACTGCGTCACTATGCTGAGCTTTCGTCACACACACATTTCTTCACACACACACAGCGCGCGCGCGTTTGTTTCACTATAAGTGACTTCCATTGACTTTATAATCAGGTTAATAATATTTTATATGGCCTAATCCATAAACACAACCCTCAACACAAGTTTGCCCTTGCCATATACACTCTAAACAAATGTTTGGGTCCAATTTAGACAAATCCAACGGTTGGATTTGTCCATATTTGACCCAAACCAATTCATATTTAGCCTTTTTTTTTTGAGTTTATGGCAAGCGTTTTTATCATTCATTCCAAGGATGTGATTTTCTTGATATCAGGAATTACATTTCCACTAGTAAAAATGTTCATTATTGATATCAACAATGACGTCATCACTCGCAATTTTGATATCAAGAATTAAATTTCACCAAGTAAAAACTGTAATTCTTGATATCTGTAATTGTATTTTCACTAGTTAAGTACCTCTGTAGTCAATAATGTTCCTCTTAAAACTCATCTTTGATCACCAAAGTTACAGCATTTTCTCCTTGAAAATAATGTCTTCATGCTATAAAATAGCTTGAATGTAACTCGACACTCTCACCTCATTTAGTATGCGTGGCTCTATGAATGTGCAAATGAGCCCCGCCTCCACTCACTCACTCGGCTCAGAGATCCACTGGTTGACGATCACACGTTGATCTGATTGGTTACAAGGTCGTTTGTGACGTCAGAAACACCAGCGATTTTAAACCGTGTTTTTGAGACTGTCTTTGGTTCACTGCAGTTTTAAGCAGAAAATACTCAGCAATGCTGTCGACTTATGAACTTACACATGGTTTGTCTTAAAGCATTTTAAAAACACCACAAAGACACTAAACAACATTAAAAGCTGGAGTTTCACCACAGGGGGACTTTAAATGTCACCATAGCAGGCTATACCATTCAAATTCAATTGTTGATTTCAAGAATTCATATCATGGGATTTAATTGAAAAGTCAAGACGGTTTGCTAAAACCATTGATGGTTTAAATCCATTCTCTGAATAAGCAACAGAATCCGTACAGGAATAGCAACATATAATAATATATGGTCTTGCTTTGGTGCATAATCATTGAATTTATAGTATATACTGCACTTGGCATACAGTCTAGGACAGTTTTATTATAAATAATATTTATTATTATTATTTTATGTGGGTTATATGCAGTTTGGAACATGGATGAATGGATTTTATGTGCGGTTTGGTAGGATTACTTTGAGTTATGCAAAAAATATTTGCATAACTTTTTTTTTATGACCACTTAAAGTAATAGTTCGCCCGAAAATTCCCAGCTTTATAATGGGAGTGATTATTACAACTCCCTCCTTTATTATTTTTTGTAAAGATCTTAAAATATTCCATGACTCATTGAATTCAATCACTAGAAATAAGAAGTGCATAAAAACATCTCATATATTGAAAAACATAGTTTGTAGAATTTAATATTTTATGTCTGTTTGTATTATGTTTGATGTTAAATGTCATTGTAAGCTTTTATGAATATTGAATACATTTTTTTTTTTAAATGGGAGTGATTAGCGCCTGAGTTTTTAAAGCTCAAAAAAGCGCATATTTTTACATAAAATGAATCCATTGGTTTAATAACGGCCTTCTGAAGCCGTGGGTTTTTGTAAGAAAAATATCCATATTTAAAACTTTATGAACTATAATCAATGGCTTCCAGTAATGGCCGTACATGCGTTCACGAGAGAGCCGAGTCCCGGCGGAAGGGTGACCTCTGACCCCACCTATGGCGGATTTGTCCCAAATTACATTTAGCTTTTCCTACACTCGTCACTCACACACATTTTCTTCCCACTGCGGCTGCGTTTTGTTCATGTCACGCATGCAAAACACGCAATAATTCTGAAATTAAAATAAAATGACAAACAAATGAATGTCCTAATGTGTTCACAGACAAAAGAGTCTAAATGTGAAAAAGAGGGTTTGGAAAAGAAAAGTCCACATTTGACTTTGCTGCCTCCTGTTGATGAACAATTGCAACATCATTTCTTCATATTAAAGTAAAAATCTATGCAAGTAATATTGATGGTGTTTTGTTAGAAAAAGAATATGTAGGTTTCACACATTTAGACTGTTTTGAGCAGTCATAAATTCAAATTAATTTAAATTCAATGGAGTTCATAGTGGTAATTCTCATAGGTTCATAGGATATATTGAAATAAAACTTCTCATAAATATTAATAAAACTGCATCACACTGGTTTTGCTGTAGTTCTTGAAAAATCTTAAATTTGGGTAACACTTGACAATAAGGTTCATTTATTAAACATTAGTTAATTTATTAACTAACCATGAGCAATACATTTGTTACTGTATTAGTTAATCTTTGTTAATGTTAGTTAATACAAATATTCATTGTTAGTTCACAGTGCATTAACTAATGTTAACAAGATTTTAATAAAGTATTAGTAAATGTTGAAATTAACATTAACAAAGATTAATAAATGCTGTATACGTGCAGTTCATTATTAGTTCATGTTAACTAATGAACCTTATTGTAAAGTGTTACCGAGAATTTCTTAATTTTTTTAATTAATAAAAGGTAGATGGTAACATTGAAAACATTTGTGCGTTCACTCATTAATGAGAAGTTGCTGATTAGACACAATATGGTTTTAATTGAAAAATATGACTGTATTTTAAGCTTACGTTCCACCGGGTCCAAACAGACCCGGGAATGCAAAAGTGTGTGTAAAGTTTTCTAACGCATTACATAGAAAATCTGAATAAACTCCTAACCTTAAGGGTGAGTCTTAGCAAGCACAAATGTGATAAAAAAAAAACACACAAATGTGATAAATATGACAATTCGGAATAAACAACAAAAAGAAAAGCGCTTGAAGCGTGGAGAGATTCACACAGCGTTTGCATGATAAACAGTAGATTTTAATGTGAGGCGCTGTCAAGAGCTACGGTACGCCTCGCCTTTACACAGGAGGAATGCACACGATGAGCGGTACAAGTGTACAGTGGGGAACAGCGTTAAAACCGTGATATTGGTCCACATCTACAAAAATAATAAAGCATTTCTATGGCTATTCACTCAGACCAGCTGAGAAATCGACTTAAGCGCTCGTCTGCTTGCCACTGAATAAGAGGAGAGTTCATATCGTCTCGCATGAGAGATTGGAAACACACTGCAACCGGTCAACACTTACATAGATATTAGAAGAGGGATTGAAACCGTTACTGTAAGAGAAATGACATGACAGGGATTATACAATGAGAACAGTATGGAAGCTTGTTTCCGCCACTGAATAATAAAAAATAAAAAAAATTGCGACTTTTTATCTCGCAATTGCGAGATATGAAGTCAGAATTCTGAGAAATAAAGTCGCAACTGCGAGAAAAAAATACAGAATTGCAGATAAAAATACAGATCTCACAATTCTGACTTTTTTTCTCACAATTGCGAGTTTACATCTCACAATTCTGACTTTATAACACATAATTGCGACTTTATATCATTTATTTCTGACTTTATAACGCAATTGTGACTTTATATCATGTATTTCGGACTTTATAACGCAATTGTGACTTTATATCATGTATTTCGGAATTTATAACGCAATTGTGACTTTATAGCATGTATTTCGGACTTTATAACGCAATTGTGACTTTATATCATGTATTTCTGACTTTATAACGCAATTGTGACTTTATATCATGTATTTCGGACTTTAGAACGCAATTGTGACTTTATATCATGTATTTCGGAATTTATAACGCAATTGTGACTTTATATCATGTATTTCGGACTTTATAACGCAATTGTAACTTTATATCATGTATTTCTGACTTTATAACGCAATTGTGACTTTATATCATGTATTTCGGACTTTATAACGCAATTATGACTTTATATCATGTATTTCGGAATTTATAACGCAATTGTGACTTTATATCATGTATTTCGGACTTTATAACGCAATTGTGACTTTATATCATGTATTTCTGACTTTATAACGCAATTGTGACTTTATATCATGTATTTCTGACTTTAGAACACGCAATTGCGACTTTATATCATGTATTTCGGACTTTATAACGCAATTGTGACTTTATATCATGCATTTCGGACTTAATATCGCAATTGTCACTTTATATCATGTATTTCAGAATTTATAACACGCAATTGCGACTTTATATCATTCGGACTTTATAACACGCAATTGCGACTTTATATGATGTATTTCGGACTTTATAACGCAATTGCGACCTTATATCATGTATTTCGGACTTTATAACGCAATTGCGACTTTATATCATGTATTTCGGAATTTATAACGCAATTGCGACTTTATATCATGTATTTCGGAATTTATAACGCAATTGCGACTTTATATCATGTATTTCGGACTTTATAACGCAATTGTGACTTTATATCATGTATTTTGGAATTTATAACGCAATCGCGACTTTATATCATGTATTTCGGACTTTATAACACGCAATTGCGACTTTATATCAATCAATTCTGACTTTATATCACGCAATTCTGACTTTATATCTCGCAATTGTGAGAAAAAAAAGTCAGAATTGTGAGATAAAAAGTCGTAATTACCTTTTTTATTTTTCATTCTGTGGCGGAAACAAGCTTCCATAGAACAGCTAGCGCTAGGGTCAACCGAATCCAAAATAAAGGTGTGTTTACATAATATACATGTGTGTGTACTGTGTATAATTATTTTGTATATATAAATACACACACATGCATGTATATATTTAAGAAAAATGTGTTATTTATACATAAAATATTTATATATAATATAAATTATATATACAGTATATAGATGCAAATAGTTCTTAAATATAAATAAGTGTGTATTTATATATACAAATTCATTATACACAGTACACACACACAATGTAAACTTTTATTTTGGATGCGATTAATCGTGCTAGTGGTTATATATTTTCAATAAAGATGACTACTTTTTATTTAGCACTCTCGCGCTCACATATGAGTGTAAATTGTGAAAGTCCAGAAGTTTGAAGTTTTTGCACTGAAAAGGTTTCCGTTGCCTCGTCTCCGTCAACATGTCAGATGAAGAAATCCAGCTTCAGATTCACGTAAACCAATGCCTTTCGATCACAGTGGAAACGAGGAACGGTCATGCAAGGGTTGCAAAGGAGGAAAGCCATGAAGATTTAGGATGATGAGTAACTGAATCATATGTGGATTTAAAATACAGAAAAGAAAGACACCTGTTAAAAAAAACGAAACACTTGGCGTATTTACTGACGAGACAATCTCTTGGCGAGTCCTTCGAGTTGTCAGGGAAGTTTGAACGATCCTCTCCTGAAGGCAACGGGTCCCATCCACTACTTTACAGACACAAGGCTATGGTTTACAGAACGATTAGGAGCCGGTATCCGAGCTTGGCTCATGAAGAGCCTCATCTTATTTGTCTTCTTTAATGGGACGTCCTGAAGCGGACCCCAGTGCATAGTGCTATACTGTACATGAACAGTCAAACGAGGAGCGAGTCTTGAACATTAGTCTGGCATGTCGATGCACAGTTTGGGTGGCGGCACGAAGTATTTGCCAGGACTCTGGGTAATCACCACGCCCGTCTTCTTGCGAAACATGGGAGGGATTTTAGGCACCTCGTGGATGGGAAGCTCCTCGGACACCTCGGACTCCTCGTGGTGTAAGTCATAGGATATGTTGCCGTATTCCCTCAGGAAGGGGAAGAGCTCGAGCAGGAACTGGCAGAAGTCTTTGCGAATGCCGAACCACCCTGGAGGAAAATCAGAGACAAGTCAACACTGGAACAAAGCTGGGAACACACATCGTTACATAATAAAACTCATTGCAAATATAGAACATGCTTTGTTTTCGCTAACACACTGTAGTTTAAATTACATTGACAACGCTTTGGGACATACACTTAATTAACCCTACGCTGGAAGATTGTGTACAGGTGAAACTCGAAATATTGTGCTAAAGTTCATTTATTTCAGTAATTCAACTTAAAAGATGAAACTAATATATTATATAGACTCATTACATGCAAAGTGAG
Source organism: Rhinichthys klamathensis goyatoka (assembly GCF_029890125.1). Taxonomy (NCBI): domain Eukaryota; kingdom Metazoa; phylum Chordata; class Actinopteri; order Cypriniformes; family Leuciscidae; genus Rhinichthys; species Rhinichthys klamathensis. The sequence goes on from NW_026606732.1 coordinate 143,880, forward strand.
GTATTTCAAGCCTTTATTTGTTATAATTTTGATTATTATGGATTACAGCTTATGAAAATCTTTTTTGAATTTGGGGTTTTCATAAGCTGTAAGCCATAATCATCAAAATTATAACAAATAAAGGCTTGAAATACCTCACTTTGCATGTAATGAGTCTATGTAAGCAAATTATTATTTTGAATTATGTAATTATGAATTACTGAAATAAATGAACTTTTGCACCATATTCTAATTTTTCGAGTTTCACCTGTATTGTGCATTTCAGTAATACATTTGTTTTCTTGTGTCTTTACATATTTCATTTGTAGCATAGACTTTATTAAAGGACAATCCATTAGCTCAGCTGTGCATTAAACGATTATGGTGGTTGCCTCCGTGAAGAGCATTAAAGAGATTAAATGCACAGCTAGCCGTGGATTATCCTGATTATACCATGGCCATTTGTCAGCATTGTTGACGTTCACTGCACTTTTCAGATGTTGTCTATTTTGTAAAATGTATTACTATGAATTTTAATGTAATTCCTCGTTTTATGCTCTCTTAAACATGTAAGATGTCCTTGTGTATCTAGAAAGGCGTCCGCCAAATAAGTACGGGTTAATGCCCGACGAGGTGTGTATTGTCAGGTATTAATGGACGACGGCGAGGCGTGAACCGAAGTCCATTAATACCTAGACAATGGACACCTCGAAGGGCATTAACCCGCTTTTACAACGGTCACTTGCCAAATAACACATTTTTAAAAGATTAGTTTATATTTTAATTAGTTTTACAATCGAAATCTAAAGTTTTTACGAACAATAACTTGGTTTCCCTGGTTACGCCTGACGGTTTATTTAGCAACCGGAGATATTATAGTCCGCTCAGCTCTAGAACCCTTCAGTTTAGCTAACTTACGAGCCAGAAAGTTAACGTATTTTTTTTTTCATGTAAGTTAGGCTTGTCTAGCCATGGGCGTTACACTTTCGTTTTTTTTAACCTATAATTAAAACACACAAAGGCATAGTATAACGGCTAACTAGATGTTTGTTTTGATACAATAAATTGTAAACGGATACGTTGTCTGCCTGTTGCTATGGTTACTCACAGCTGATGTAGCCAGCGCATTTATTTATTAATTTCGAACGGTAAACAGTCAGTTTCACCAGAACTCCTTTACTATTGCTGCGTCCCAATTCGCATACTATCCGTCCTAAATAGTATTCGAAAATAGAATTAGTACGTCCCAAATCGTAGTATGTTGAAATGAGTGTCCCAAAATGACCCGGATGGTCTACTATATCCGGTCAGAATCCGAAGTGCAGATCGATGCGCACGCTGACGGCTGATATTGCCCACAACCCATCGCGCGCTGGACGAGGATTCGGTTAGAACTACAAACACGAGTGAAAAGTGTTAAAAAACTACAGACATGGAGGACGCGCGAGTCCGGCGGTTATGTAGAGAGGTTTAGATAAAGGGGTTTGAGTGATTAATTATCAGTATCTAACCTGACGAAAATGTATTTATTCAATGTTGTCCACATTATATTGCATCTGCAGCCGCATTGTGAACTTTTGCAAAGATACGTTTAGCCATTAACTTTTAAATGCATCATTACATTCAAATTCCAAACACATGAGGAGAGTCTCCGCATGAAAGACCCACGACTGGCAGATGAACGTGCGACAACAATTCTCTCCGAAATGGTAAGAAGTTATATTAGATTGAATGGAGGATTTTAACTGTGACGAGATGATTGACAGGGCAGTTTACGGCGACAGATCTGTCCGTTAAAGATGACGAAGTAGTATGTCCCAAAGCTTGCCTACTCTTTTGCTACACACTCAAAAGTATGTACTTTTTCTTCACAAAAAGAGTACATACTTTTAGGGCGTAGTATAAGTAGGTGAATTGGGACGCAGCATTTGTGTCCTCTATCACTTTTTAATGGACACCCTGCAGCCAATCAGAATCGAGTATTCACCGAGACCATGGTATAAAATGTATTAGCTGTTATTGATGTTTGCAGTGCATTATTTGAGCGGAAGGGTAAAATTGATGGTTATTTTCAGGTTAAAGTTCGTTAGCATTCTGCCCGCTTTGAATCAGACAGAGATAAAAGTAACGTGTAAGATTACATTTATTTGAATTATAGCATTTATTTGAATTAATTATCGAGAGAGAGAGAGAGAGATTCGTACACGTGTCTGTTCAGCGTCTCTCTCTCTCTTAACAACAAAGCTGTGAGTTTAATTACCTCAAAACCATTTTGATGAGAAATATAATGTAGTGATTGAGTAGCAAAGCTAAAAGCTGCGGGACAGGCGCGCGTGACTCAGAGGAAGATCGCGAGAGCATAGACTATACTGGAAGATTATCCAGTTATGATTCATTATTGATATTGGGAATGATTTGCGGACACCTGTGAAGCATGCTTGTCAAGTCATTATAAAGAATAAGCAGCAAAGCAGATGTAAGTTGCACGTCACGTACAGTGATTGCCCCCTTTTTGGCCAAACGTGGTCACCATTAGAGTCACCAAAGAAACCCAGAGAGGAACAAACACCGGGACGTAGTTGGAGTTGTAATGGCCATCCAGCTTGTGAACGAGGAGAATCTGAAAACAACACAAACACTGATGAGAGTCAACTCTGCACAACTGAAGAATAGTGCACCCAAAATTAGCATTCCCACCCTTATGTCATTCAAAACTACGATTCAGTCGGAGCGTAGGTAATCATTTTATAATCAGGGGTGCACATAACTGGTACACAGGTACGCATGTGCAACATAAATCAGGAATGCGTAATGCCACTTGTGTTATTACGCGACTTTGCGTACTTAAAGGGTAGCTGTCGCCAAAATGCAACCTATGGTCTTTTTGTTAATCTACCCGAGGCAAACTTTCGTTTAAAAGCATAATTAGAATGGAAACGCCACTTTTAAGTTTGACCGTATTTTCGTTTTCGGTCAAATTGCCTTTTGAATGGGAGAGCTAGGGTCACGTATATGATAGCATCAAAAAACGCTCGAGACAGCATGAAACTTTGCTGGAAGTATCACCAGGGGCTCTAGACATGAGCTTGAGCATTGAGAACATTGTTTCTGTACACAGAGTTTACTAAAAAGAAAGATTTTGAACAGCTCACTGTGTCTGTGTCCGCCAGAACAGTAACACCAGCATTTTGTCAGTCAAAAATAGTCGATCTCCGAATGAACCGACTCTGAATTTTAGTATTGTTTCTTATATGAGGATCCTTTTTCAAATACATGGTCAATATTGTTTTTCACTTACGACAAAACAACAAATTATCCGTGAATTTTTATGGAACTAAGCTTTAGGAGCTCTCCATCTTTACTCTCCTCCCTGTTGAGTTGCATTCGGAGATCGACTATTTTTGACTGGCAAAATACCGGCTGGCAGTGAGTTGTTCAAAATCCTCACCATGAAGTCTAATGAACTAAACAATCAAATCACACTTCAAATTAATTCTTTCAGAAGAATTGAACTACGATAAAACCTGTTGGAAAGCATCTTTTGCAGCGATTTTTGTGTGAGCTTATCAGTCCAAATTTCAATCTTAACCGTTCTATTTCATCAGAAACGATCTTAAAACAGGGCTGTAAGTGTAAAATACCGAACTTGTCCTTTAAGGACCTTGACAAAAATGTAGTGGAACCAAAAGGGTAACACTTTACTTGAAGGGGTGTGCATAAGACTGACATGACACCTTCATAACCATGACAGGACACATGTCATGAATATGAAGGAAGTTTCATGCATGTTTATGACAACTGTCATTAAGTGTCTTTCGCTCAATTATTACATTTTTAATGCAAATATGACATTGTTTGAGATGTCTTTGTTATGACAACTTGACAAACCAATACATCATAACCTGTCAAAAAAGTGGGATAATTATTAAATACTGGTTCTTTGTATCAGGAAAAGGACACTTAAATAGGAATAAATCAGCATCCATATCATTATCAGTCGATCTCTGAATGTTTTTAGCTTACTTATTGCATAAACACAACCAAGTAAATGAGTCAAACCTCGAAGGTGAGCAGCGGGACAACGATGGTCATCCAGCTGATAGCCATGGTGATGTGTGTGCGGCGCTGCTCTGCGATCACGTCCATGGAGCGCAGGAACAGCACAGACCAGACGATGTAATACAGCACCACCAGACACAGGAACGACATGAGGATCCACAGCGGCACACACACCACCTGGAGAACAGGAGAACCAGGGTCACACACTCATGATGGGCTCAGATTACACAGGTGTAGTGCTGGGCGGTGTACCGGCTCATACCGAATACCGGTGTTTATTTTTGTTATGATATGAATTTTGAATATACCGCAGTATGTGGCTTAAACCATAGATATCCATAATAAAGGCTAGATGTCTCACGGCGGAGTCTCTATCGTCATCACCGGCGGCCATCTTGTCACAGGCAAGCTTTCTGGCAGCTCTGTGGTGCCTGATGTAAGATGAGTGATCAGCACGAACACAAATACTCTTATCTCGTTGAAATCTTGACGGATTTACAAACGGTTTGGTTTTTTTACAAACGTTATTAACGTGGCTATAATTCTGGATGATTATTTATTGATACACTTATTCAGAAGTGTGCAGTGTCATAACTACATCTCTGACGTTTATAACAAACCAAACCGTTTGAAAATCGGTAGAAAATTGAGCAAGTTATGGTTATTTATAAAGTACATGCACCATTAAAACACAATGGAACGAGTGAGCGAGCTGCCTGTGACAAGATGGCCGCCAGTGCGGACGTCGACCTCCATTGGCCAGCAGCGCGGGCGAGACATCTAGCCTTTATTATGGATATGTATGGCTTAAACAGCGTTGGGAACGCGACACTGTTTGAGAGGGTCTTTTCACTGCTGCACTGGTGATGGTGAAGATGGAAGGTGAACAGTTTAAAGGGACACCAGGCAGGAATCCCGTTTTTGTCAAACAGTGACCCCTAGAGTCGCTGTGGAGAACTTGTATTTAACGTTAATGTCGTAAATACCACTCACGCAGAGCGTGACGTGTTACATAGTATACAATAGTACATTATTTAATTTGTCGTTTAATGAGATCTAATATATGTTGTTAGTGATGAGAATTTTCACGTGATTAAATGCATAGATCCGACAATTATCCCCATGAACTTTAATGGTCCAGTGGCAGAACTTTTGCCAAGTGTGTCAGAGGTTCTGGGTTCTAATCCGTACTAGTAGCAGGGTTCCAGACTGCGAACAAATTGGTCGCATATGCGACCATTTTTTGAGAATGTGCGAGTTAAAATGTTATGTGGTCGCATTTGTGCGAGTGGACGCTTGAGCAACAGAACGCCGTTGTATCAGCTGCTGCAGTCCGTAACTTATGTTCAAGATGAACGAGTAGGCTACATCATGAATCCATTTTCCAAACCGTGTTTTTGACTTATTCTGAATCACTACGGTACGCCTATAATAAGTGTTTATATTCGGACTATTTTATCCCGGGGTCGTCTCGGCTGCGGAGTAGCCCAGTGCCTGCGTGACTCGCCATAGACATTAACGGAGAGAAGTAGCTCCGGCTACAGTGTTCTTCCGCAAGACACGTGCAGTTTATTTATTGACGAACGTAGACGTCACGCGCATTGCACACTGATGGTGAAACGCGCCAATTACGAATTCACGAATTAAAGAATATAAAAATGATAAAAATGGTCTAACGAAACACAGAGCCCCTTCCTCCTACGTCTTTTCAGCGGTTATATTTTCCTCTGTCGAGCGATTACTCTCATGATCGCTCGACAGAGGAAAAGGAAATTATTATAAAATGCAGAAGGTAAGGAGTGTGAGATTTCTGCTTTTTGTTCCAACTATAAACTTTGATAACGAAAAATCTGTATCAGTTTATTATAATACTCTAATCTTTTAAAATGTAAGATAGATAGATAGTATATAATTCAAATGTAAAATGCTTAAAATTACAGATTAAAATTACTGTCCAAAATCCATGAAAATCCTGAAATTTGGCAATGATAATTAATACATTACAGGTATTTCTGCTGCAACCCAGAAAGCCTTTGCTAGCCTTGGTCCATTAAAACCACTATTCATCAGCATGCACTGATTAATCCCATGGCATATAGCAAAAAAAAAAGAAAAGAAAAAAGGTGCGACCAAATCATATGCTGGTGCGACCAACTGAGAAAGTTGGTAGCACCAGTGCAACCAGTGGAAAAGTTAGTCTGGAGCCCTGAGTAGTATAGTTTATAATTTTCCTCATCAAAACCGATTGTTTATTAGTGATTGTATAGCAGGGACAAGTTCATTAGGTTTTGTGATTTCACCGTAACAAATATAGAGAGTCTCTGGGGAGAAGGCCACCATTCAACCCGAAAGAAGTTATATAACCATTTCAATAACTCTGAAGCTGTTCAGTTAAGCTAAAAAAAACTGCATAGAATCCCTTTAACTAATCCCTCTTCACTGTCACCACGGTAGTTTAACTATAGATGTTATTCGATCTGCGTCATCAATGTTTGCGGCGGCCATATTGTTGACATAGAAACCACGGCAACTGTCAGTCTGTCAATTGACAAACGAGGCAGCGTCGGTATTATCACTGTATTTTTTTTTAAACAGCGTGATGGTGTGTTGTGTAATAACAACAGCAATAAGAACCCCGGAGTTAGTTTTTATGATTGCGATAAGTTACCGACTGTCAGAAAACGTGAAGGGAAGGAGACAGAGTTGAGCCAGCGCAGGAGTGGCTAGCTTGGATAAATAGGCTAAACTTTCAGCCAAGTCCCCACAGAAAAGTCTGTTCCCATCATTTTACCACAGGTTTCACACATAATCCGTGTGCAATGTGTGTGCGGTGCCGGTGCGTATACAGTACAGAAGCAGGACGCGCTACAGTGCTTTATATGCTGCGTTTGCAGTGCGTAACTGACCCGCGGCTGTACCACAAACACCCCGGTACTCACTATTTTTATTTTAACACATACTCACTATTTCAACAAAGTAAGCCAATTATTCCATGCATTACTTCTATATATTAAGTTGCTCAAGCAAGTGGTCAAATATGTAACCATGTGCTTATATTAAAATTGCAAACATTTTAAATGAAAACTTAAAATTGACAAAAACAACCGACTCTCATACCTTTTCTTTTGCATTTACATTTTAATACAACAAATCTTGCATGTCACAAAGAACTTGTTTTTCCACCTCCACGAATGAGACGAGTGTTGTTCATTATGTTGCCTTGTTGAGGTAAATTGTAGTTTGTATGGATACTGTACGAGATAGTTATAAATATCCGGATAAGTTACGGCTGGCAATAAGGACGGATCTTTACTTAAGCTTGATTGGTGTGGACCCACATCAAATAATAGCATTATCTTCTCTTGATACCGACGAGATGAAGCCAGGCTACTGCTCCCCTCAACTCAAATCTGCGCGCGGTTAGGGGCAGCAGGACAGATGTCATGTCAACAATATGGAGTTTCGATCATATGCGTGTACGCGGAAAATTAGGATCAGATTTGAGCTTTGGATCCGTTGAAATATCTGAAGTTCTGCGGATAGACCGTATGCGACCGGCCGACCCGATGTGATGCATTCTAATCAAAACTATGAGCACGAGGCTAGAACTACCAATATTTTAACTCTTTAACGTTATTCTGTAAACGCTATTTCTGTAAAATGTCGGTTATTAATAATTATGGCATTTTTTTTTTTTATAATTATTAAATCAATATTTATATTGATTAGCTCTGTAAAATCTACTATGTTTTTATTGTAGATGTATTGAGGGTCATTTGTTTTTTGTCTGGATATATTCATGCATGCATTACATTTTACAGTAATTTTACATTAATTTTGGTTGCTTCACGACCAATTTCAAAGATCCGTGCGACTGACACTAGCGGGCGAAATGCGACAATTGTATGCGAATGTCATTTGGAGTGGAAAAGCGTCTTAAGTCAATCTACTGCAGTATCTCCTCTCTCAATCAGTAGAAAATGTGGTTAACACCCAGAAAAAAATATATATATACTGTCATACCCGTATAATTCAGCTAAATACCGTGATATAAATGTTTGGTCACAGCGCCCAGCGCTACACAGGAGACTCTGGGGTAAATGACTGGTGTCGGTGTGTTACTCACCAACCACGGCCAGCTGATGATCTTATCCAGTCTCAGAGCTATGAAGATGAACTGAAGGATGTTCACAGAGCACAGGATCTCCAGCTGAGGGAGAGAACACACAATCGGAAAACATGCATTTCTATTCATGCTTATGCTTGATAACATGTGGGTGAATCTGACAAGAATCAAATTTGGGTCATATTTCACCAAAAATATTTTTATAAAGGAAACAGAGCTTGTTTTAGGACCAAGACTTTTGTGACAATATTTTGCATATTTTTTTCTTTATCGTAATGCAAAATAATAATAAAAAAAATTGTCAAGTTATTTATCATTTAGTTTAGTTTCAAATAAACCATAAATAGTCAGAAACTAATCAAAACTGTACAGAATTCAGTCGTAGTAATAAGATAGTAATTATAATAAAGTAATACAAATTTATGTGTAATACTTTACTACCGGTAATTAAAATAATTATGAATCACAGGAATTACCAAATTGTCATGATTTTTAATTTTTTATAAAATACATTTTTTGCTGATTTCAGCATTAATACATTATTAAAATCAAATGTTGCATTAACATTAGTTAATGAACAGCTGCATTTTTATTAATTAACATTAACAAAGATGAATAAATACAGTAACAAATGTTGTGCTCAGTCTAACTAATGAAGCCTTATTGTAAAGTGTTACCATTTTTTATTCACTTTTCTTTTGATTTGGCATGAAATATGACCTCAACATAAATTATTTCAGGATTATCATTTCAATTATTTAGGATGATTCAACCATCCAAAAAAAAAATGTGTTATGCCGGGTTTAGACTACACAAGATCAGTCCGATTTTGTGTATATAGTGATATATATATATTTTTTTGTGTGTATATATTTTATAGTGTGTCATAGTTGACGTCATCAACGACGCCATGTCTGCGACGCTTAGCAACAGAAAGATTAGCATGTTTGATTTTTTTTCCGTATTCCACGGCGGGTTTGGTCACATTGACCAATAGGAGCACAGAAGCTCTTCCTACACAGCTTTCGTACACGGCGAAACGAGTGAGACGATGGTACTGCCACTATATAGGAACGATTTGTGGAAGGCTCTACAGGATCACAGCCGAGGAATAAGAGATAAGACTCTTAAAAAACTGGAAAAATTAGAATATCGTCCAGTTTCATCTGTAAATGTTTATTTTTTTCAGTAAATGTCCGCTGGTTTGTCTAGATCAGACTCTTATTCCTCGGCTGGATCGTGTCGAGACTTTGAAGCTGCACTGAAACTCACATCTGGACCTTCGACCCGTTGGACCCCATTGAAGTCACTATATGGAGAAACATCCTGGAGTGTGTTTCTCAAAAACCTTCATTTCTTTTCCACTAAAGAAAAAAAAAATCTTGAATGACGTGCGGGCGAGTAAATTATCAGGAAATTTTAATTCTGACGCGAACCACTCCTTTAAAGGCGGCAAGCAACATGTTCCTTGTCCACGACACAACAATAACTTAGAGTCAAAATCGCATACCGTATTTTCCGGACTATAAGTCGCACTTTTTTCCATAGTTTGGCTGGTCCTGCGACTTATAGTCCGGTGCGACTTATATATCAAAACTAATTCAGACTGAGATGAACCGAGAAAGCATTATCGTCTGCAGCCGCGAGAGGGCCTCGAGTTGGCGGAGTCGTTCATCAGCGACACCGAGGATGAAGAACTCAGTGGATTCAGTGATGAGGAATAAGATCGAGAGCTTGGTGAACTTGCTTGTTGGACTCGCTGGCGTATGGTAATTTAGCCTCTTCAGCCTCCCGGGTGTGCTTTATGCTATTGTGGAGCTGAATAACTGTTAATGTGTTACGCTAACATACCGGACAACTATTCAGCCTGTTGTTCTGTGTGCTGTTGTGGAGCTGAATAACTTAATTTATTAAATGTCTGTTCTTGGTCTTGGATTTTGTGAAATAAATTTCTAAATAAATGCGACTTACACTCACCTAAAGGATTATTAGGAACACCATACTAATACTGTGTTTGACCCCCTTTCGCCTTCAGAACTCCCTTAATTCTAGGTGGCATTGATTCAACAAGGTGCTGAAAGCATTCTTTAGAAATGTTGGCCCATATTGATAGGATAGCATCTTGCAGTTGATGGAGATTTGTGGGATGCACATCCAGGGCATGAAGCTCCCGTTCCACCACATCCCAAAGATGCTCTATTGGGTTGAGATCTGGAGACTGTGGGGGCCATTTTAGTACAGTGAACTCATTGTCATGTTCAAGAAACCAATTTGAAATGATTCGCGCTTTGTGACATGGTGCATTATCCTGCGGGAAGTAGCCATCAGAGGATGGGTACATGGTGGCCATAAAGGGATGGACATGGTCAGAAACAATGCTCAGGTAGGCCGTGGCATTTAAACGATGCCCAATTGGCACTAAGGGGCCTAAAGTGTGCCAAGAAAACATCCCCCACACCATTACACCACCACCACCAGCCTGCACAGTGGTAACAAGGCATGATGGATCCATGTTCTCATTCTGTTTACGCCAAATTCTGACTCTACCATCTGAATGTCTCAACAGAAATCGAGGCTCATCAGACCAGGCAACATTTTTCCAGTCTTCAACTGTCCAATTTTGGTGAGCTCTTGCAAATTGTAGCCTCTTTTTCCTATTTGTAGTGGAGATGAGTGGTACCCGGTGGGGTCTTCTGCTGTTGTAGCCCATCCGCCTCAAGGTTGTGTGTGTTGTGGCTTCACAAATGCTTTGCTGCATACCTCGGTTGTAACGAGTGGTTATTTCAGTCAAAGTTGCTCTTTTATCAGCTTGAATCAGTCGGCCCATTCTCCTCTGACCTCTAGAGTCAACAAGGCATTTTCGCCCACAGGACTGCTGCATACTGGATGTTTTTCCCTTTTCACACCATTCTTTGTAAACCCTAGAAATGGTTGTGCGTGAAAATCCCAGTAACTGAGCAGATTGTGAAATACTCAGACCGGCCCGTCTGGGACCAACAACCATGCCACACTCAAAATTGCTTAAATCACCTTTCTTTCCCATTCTGACATTCAGTTTGGAGTTCAGGAGATTGTCTTGACCAGGACCACACCCCTAAATGCATTGAAGCAACTGCCATGTGATTGGTTGATTTTAATTGCATTAATGAGAAATTGAACAGGTGTTCCTAATAATCCTTTAGGTGAGTGTACATGCTGTTTAAATAAACAGGTGAGTGTATAGTCCAGTGCGATTTATATATGTTTTTTTCCTCTTCATGACGCAATTTTTAACTGGAAAATACAGTAATCTGACGATTGTAACAGACAAAAATAGTGTCGTCTGACTCTGAACCCGGCATTAGACAGATCTTTCCCGGCTCATACCTCGAGCGAGCGGTCGTGTCTGAATCCCCACACACACGCGGCCACTGAGACGGGCGAGACGAAGAAGAGCGGCATGAAGACGAGGAGCCAGAAGTGTGTGCCTCGCTGCACACGGTCACACACCAGCACCTCGAAGGTGAGCAGGAGCAAGTGGATCCCCACAGCGATCAGCATGGCTTTAAACTCCACACACGTCTCGCCTTCAGCCCTGAGGACGACACCGACCGCATGACACAACACACTGACAAAGGCACGGTTACAGCTGGTGTTACAGGAGCAGTTCACTTTAAAATTAGCCCATGATTTACTCTCCCTCAAGCCATCCTATAGGTGTATATGACTATTTCCTTTCGGACGAATACAATCGGAGTTATATTAAAAAATGTCCTGGCTCTTCCAAGCTTTATAATGGCAGTGAATGGCCGTTTCTGTTTTCTGTTCTGTTCGTCTGGAGCACTTTTATCACGGATAGATGCACTTTTATGATGGAAAGATCCACTTTATCACGGATAGATGCACTATTAATGATGGATAGATGCACTTTTATCACGGATAGATGCACTATTAATGATGGATAGATGCACTTTTATCACGGATAGATGCAATTTTATCACGGATAGATGCACTTTATCACGGATAGATGCACTTTATCACGGATAGATGCACTTTTATGATGGATAGATGCACTTTTATGATGGATAGATGCACTTTAATGATGGATAGATGCACTTTTATGATGGATAGATGCACTTTTATGATGGATAGATGCACTTTTATGATGGATAGATGCACTTTTATGATGGATAGATGCACTTTTATGATGGATAGATGCACTTTTATGATGGAAAGATGCACTTTAATGATGGATAGATGCACTTTAATGATGGATAGATGCACTTTTATGATGGATAGATGCACTTTTATGATGGATAGATGCACTTTAAGGATGGAAAGATGCACTTTTATGCACTTTTATGATGGATAGATGCACTTTTATGATGGATAGATGCACTTTTATGATGGATAGATGCACTTTAATGATGGATAGATGCACTTTTATGATGGATAGATGCACTTTTATGATGGATAGATGCACTTTTATCATGGATAGATGCACTTTTATGGATAGATGCACTTTTATCATGGATAGATGCACTTTTATGATGGATAGATGCACTTTTATGATGGATAGATACACTTTTATGATGGATAGATGCACTTTAATGATGGATAGATGCACTTTAATGATGGATAGATGCACTTTAATGATGGATAGATGCACTTTATCATGGATAGATGCAATTTTATCACGGATAGATGCAATTTATCACGGATAGATGCACTTTTATGATGGATAGATGCACTTTATCACGGATAGATGCAATTTTATCACGGATATATGCACTTTATCACGGATAGATGCACTTTATCACGGATATATGCAATTTTATCACGGATAGATGCACTTTTATGATGGATAGATGCACTTTTATGATGGATAGATGGACTTTATCACAGATAGATGCACTTTTATGATGGATAGATGCACTTTTATGATGGATAGATGCACTTTTATGATGGATAGATGCACTTTTATGATGGATAGATGCACTTTTATCACGGATATATGCACTTTTATGATGGATAGATGCACTTTATCACGGATAGATGCACTTTTTCACGGATAGATGCACTTTTATGATGGATAGATGCACTTTATCACGGATAGATGCAATTTTATCACGGATAGATGCAATTTTATCACGGATAGATGCACTTTTATGATGGATAGATGCACTTTTATCACGGATAGATGCAATTTTATCACGGATGCACTTTTATGATGGATAGATGCAATTTTATGATGGATAGATGCATTTTTATCACGGATAGATGCAATTTTATCACGGATAGATGCAATTTTTCACGGACAGCTGCACTTTTATGATGGATAGATGCACTTTATCACGGATAGATGCACTTTTTCATGGATAGATGCACTTTTATGATGGATAGATGCACTTTATCACGGATAGAAGCAATTTTATCACGGATAGATGCACTTTATCATGGATAGATGCAATTTTATGATGGATAGATGCACTTTTATCACGGATAGATGCAATTTTATCACGGATGCACTTTTATGATGGATAGATGCAATTTTATCACGGAGAGATGCAATTTTTCACGGACAGCTGCACTTTTATGATGGATAGATGCACTTTATCACGGATAGATGCACTTTTTCATGGATAGATGCACTTTTATGATGGATAGATGCACTTTATCACGGATAGATGCAATTTTATCACGGATAGATGCAATTTTATCACGGATAGATGCACTTTTTACGGATAGATGCAATTTTTCACGGACAGCTGCACTTTTATGATGATAGATGCACTTTATCACGGATAGATGCACTTTTTCATGGATAGATGCACTTTTATGATGGATAGATGCACTTTATCACGGATAGAAGCAATTTTATCACGGATAGATGCACTTTATCATGGATAGATGCAATTTTATGATGGATAGATGCACTTTTATCACGGATAGATGCAATTTTATCACGGATGCAATTTTATGATGGATAGATGCAATTTTATCACGGAGAGATGCAATTTTTCACGGACAGCTGCACTTTTATGATGGATAGATGCACTTTATCACGGATAGATGCACTTTTTCATGGATAGATGCACTTTTATGATGGATAGATGCACTTTATCACGGATAGATGCAATTTTATCACGGATAGATGCAATTTTATCACGGATAGATGCACTTTTTACGGATAGATGCAATTTTATCACGGATAGATGCACTTTTTCACGGATAGGTGCACTTTTATCACGGATAGATGCACTTTATCATGGATAGATGCAATTTTATCACGGATAGATGCAATTTTATGATGGATAGATGCAATTTTATGATGGATAGATGCACTATCACGGATAGATGCAATTTTATCACGGATAGATGCACTTTTATGATGGATAGATGCACTTTATCACGGATAGATGCACTTTTATGATGGATAGATGCACTTTATCACGGATAGATGTAATTTTATCACGGATAGATGCACTTTTATGATGGATAGATGCACTTTATCACGGATAGATGCACAATTAATGATGGATAGATGCACTTTTATCACGGATAGATGCAATTTTATCACGGATAGATGCACTTTATCACGGATAGATGCACTTTTATGATGGATAGATGCACTTTTATGATGGATAGATGCACTTTATCACGGATAGATGCACTTTTATGATGGATAGATGCACTTTTATGATGGATAGATGCACTTTTATGATGGATAGATGCATTTTTATGATGGATAGATGCACTTATCATGGATAGATGCACTTTTATCATGGATAGATGCAGTTTTATGATGGATAGATGCACTTTTATGATGGATAGATAAACTTTAATGATGGATAAATGCACTTTAATGATGGATAGATGCACTTTTATCATGGATAGATGCAATTTTATCACGGATAGATGCACTTTATCACGGATAGATGCACTTTTATGATGGATAGATGCACTTTATCACGGATAGATGCAATTTTATCACGGATATATGCACTTTATCACGGATAGATGCACTTTATCACGGATAGATGCAATTTTATCACGGATAGATGCACTTTTATGATGGATAGATGCCCTTTTATGATGGATAGGTGCACTTTTATGATGAATAGATGCACTTTTATAATGAATAGATGCACTTTTATGATGGATAGATGCCCTTTTATGATGAATAGATGCACTTTTATAATGAATAGATGCACTTTTATGATGGATAGATGCACTTTTATCATGGATAGATGCACTTTTATGATGGATAGATAGGGTTGGAAAAGCACGGCCGCGCCGCTTTCTCCTCCTTTCCACCGTGGCGTCTGTCGTTGAAAATCTGGCGTCTGTCGCAGTTCATGTTGTTGCTATGCACCCATGAACTGCGCTCTCTATGATGACAACGAGGACGTATCAGCAAAGGATTAATTGATTTCTAGCCCTTGCATTAGCTTTACTAGGCTACTAGATATATTTATGGAGATGAGAAATAAAAACCCGCCCTGTTCAGCTGTTCGCCGAGGCATATGTGCGCCCGGATTATTATTTTTTTTGACGACGTAGTTAAGGCGGCAGGCGTGTGTTGCTTAGGCGGCCGCCTTAGTTTCAAAGTGCTGCGGGAAACCATGGATAGCTGCACTTTTATGATGGATAGATGCACTTTTATGATGGATAGATGCACTTTTATAATGAATAGATGCACTTTTATGATGGATAGATGCACTTTTATGATGGATAGATGCACTTTTATGATGGATAGATGCACTTTTATGATGGATAGATGCACTTTTATGATGGATAGATGCACTTTTATGATGAATAGATGCACTTTTATGATGGATAGATGCACTTTTATGATGAATAGATGCACTTTTATGATGGATAGATGCACTTTTATAATGAATAGATGAACTTTTATCATGGATAGATGCACTTTTATAATGAATAGATGAACTTTTATGATGGATAGATGCACTTTTATGATGGATAGATGCACTTTTATGATGGATTATAGATGCACTTTTATGATGGATTATAGATGCACTTTTATGATGGATTATAGATGCACTTTTATGATGGATTATAGATGCACTTTTATGGACTTCAAAACAGAAACGCCCATTCACTGCCATTATCAAGCTTAGAAGAGCCAGGACATTTTTTAATATAACTCCGATTGTATTCGTCTGAAAGAAGATTGTCATATACACATATATGATGGCTTTAGGGTGAGTAAAATATGGGGTAATTTTCATTTTAAAGTGAACTATCACTTTAAGCGAACCTGTACAAACCCTGCACACACACACAACAAGTATTCCACGTGATATTCTTTCATGGTCCATGGACCCTCTAAAGTAGCCTAGTTGTCCCACTGAAAGGCTGATTCTGACCTGTACTGTGGGTTGTGAGCCCAAACCCCAGTGCCCACCGAAGCCCCGATGATGACCATGAGTTTCCAGAGCCAGATGGGCGCAAACACGGCCCAGTAACTCCACTGGATGATGCCATCCAACCTCAGGGACAACAGCACTGAGAAGAGCAGCAGACAGGCGTAGATCAGGAACTTACTGCAGGGAGAGGAGAAGAACAACACACGGATCTGTCAGACTGACATACAGACTTCTGTCAAGATCACGACACGGGCCTGAGTCTGACTGACTAAGGGAGAACACACGGCACAAGAGAAGCTTTAACCCATTTAATCCCAAATTTTTCCCAGACATAAAAATATCCAAATCATGTGTCATTAGTATCCCTTTGAAACAATCAATCATAATTTTTTTTAATTTTCTTGGAAAAGTGTGTGAAAAAGTGAGTTTTATGATCGGTCACAATTGTGACCGGTGGGATAATGTGTTGTATCTACCATTAGACAGACTGAATATAGGTCTATAGGACCTGTGCAGTGTGTTTGTGTGTGCATGTGCATGTGTGTGTGGGTGTGCGTGTGCGTGTGCGTGTGTGTGTGTGTGTGTGTGTGTGTGTGTGTGCCTGTGTGTGTGTGTGTGTGTGTGGGGGGGGGGGGGGGGGGTTTGTGGTGTGCATGTGGGGTTTGTGGTGTGCGTGCGTGCGTGTGGGGGGTGTCTGGTGTGTGTGTGTGGTGTGGTGTGGGGTTTGTGGTGTGTGTGGGATGTGTGGTTTGTGTGTGGGGGGTGTGGTGTGTGTGGGGTGTGTGGTTTGTGTGTGGGGTCTGTGGTGTGGGGTCTGTGGTGTGTGGTGTGCATGCGTGTGGGGTGTGCGGTGTGTGTGTGGGGTGTCTGGTTTGTGTGTGTGTGGGATCTGTGGTGTGTGGTGTGCGTGTGTGTGGGATCTGTGGTGTGTGGTGTGCGTGTGTGTGGGGTCTGTGGTGTGTGGTGTGCATGCGTGTGGGGTGTGCGGTGTGTGTGTGGGGTCTGTGGTGTGTGGTGTGCGTGTGTGTGGGGTCTGTGGTGTGTGGTGTGCATGCGTGTGGGGTGTGCGGTGTGTGTGTGGGGTGTGCGGTGTGTGTGTGTGGGGGGTGTGCGTGTGTGTGGGATGTGTGGTGTGTGTGGGGGGTGTGGTGTGTGTGTGGGGTGTGTGGTTTGTGTGTGGGGTCTGTGGTGTGTTGTGCGTGGGGTTTGTGGTGTGTGTGCGTGTGGGGTGTGCGGTGTGTGTGTGTGGGGTGTCTGGTTTGTGTGTGTGGGGGGTGTGGGTGTGTGTGTGGGGTGTGTGGTGTGTGTGTGGGGTGTGTGGGGTGTGTGGTGCGTGGGGTGTCCGGTGTCCGTCGGGTCTGTGGTGTGTGGTGTGCGTGCGTGTGCGGTGTGTGTGTGTGTGGGGTGTCTGGTGTGTGTGTGTGTGGGGTGTCTGGTGTGTGTGTGGGGGGGGGGGGTGTGCGTGTGTGTGGGATGTGTGGTGTGTGTGTGGGGGGTGTGGTGTGTGTGTGGGGTGTGTGGTTTGTGTGTGGGGTCTGTGGTGTGGTGTGCGTGGGGTTTGTGGTGTGCGTGCGTGTGGGTTGTGCGGTGTGCGGTGTGTGTGAGTGGGGTGTCTGGTTTGTGTGTGGGGGGGGTGTGCGTGTGTGTGTGGGGTGTGTGGTGGGTGTGTGGTGTGTGTGTGGGGTGTGTGGTGCGTGGGGTGTCCGGTGTCCGTCGGGTCTGTGGTGTGTGGTGTGCGTGCGTGTGCGGTGTGTGTGTGTGTGGGGTGTCTGGTGTGTGTGTGTGTGTGGGGTGTCTGGTGTGTGTGTGGGGGGGGTGTGCGTGTGTGTGGGATGTGTGGTGTGTGTGTGGGGGGTGTGGTGTGTGTGTGGGGTGTGTGGTTTGTGTGTGGGGACTGTGGTGTGGTGTGCGTGGGGTTTGTGGTGTGCGTGCGTGTGGGTTGTGCGGTGTGTGTGGGGGGGGGTGTCTTTTTTGTGTGTGTGGGGGGTGTGCGTGTGTGTGTGGGGTGTGTGGTGTGTGTGTGGGGTGTGTGGTGTGTGTGTGGGGTGTGTGGGGTGTGTGGTGCGTGGGGTGTCTGGTGTCCGTGGGGTCTGTGGTGTGCGTGCGTGTGCGGTGTGTGTGTGTGTGTGGGGTGTCTGGTGTGTGTGTGTGTGTGTGTGTGTGGGGTGTGCGTGTGTGTGGGGTGTGTGGGGTGTGTGGTGCGTGGGGTCTGTGGTGTGTGGTGCGCGTGTGTGTGGGGTGCGTGTGGGTTGTGTGGTGTACGTGTGTGTGGGGTGCGTGTGGGTTGTGTGGTGTACGTGTGTGTGGGGTGTGTGGTGTGTGCGGGGTGCGTGTGTGGAGTGTGTGGTGTGCGTGTGTGTGCCTACCTGTAATTGCGTGTGTGTGTGTGGAAAATTAGGTAGAATTAGTTAGCTAGCTAGTCTTTGTGTGTGTGTGTGTGTGTGCGTGTGTGCGTGCGTGTGTGTGCGTGTGTGTGTGTGTGTGTGTGTGTGTGTGTGTGTGTGTGTGTATGTGTGTAAAATTAGGTAGAAAGTTAGGTAGCAGCAGAAAGTAAGGTAGAACAGTTAGCCTATGTGTATTAGCATGTAGATACAATGGGTTATCCCACCGGTCACTATTGTTGCCGGTGACATGTTTGTAAGTTCTATGACCACATTAAACAAAGTTGAGTAATTGCAAATGCATATATCAATACTAGACACCTTAAACATGATGTGTACCAAAAATCTAAGTCCTATCTTTATGTTAACATGCTTTACTGATCTTTTCTTTGGGAGCTTTCTTGCTGCCATCCTCTTCTCTTGGCACAAACAGGAAATAAACAGCTCTGGTCATGTGACAATTTACAGTAAACATGTGACACTGCACATATTTCATTGAGACCCTTTATTATTTCAATATCTGTTGGAAATGCACTGATAGATCATTCAGTAACATTTTTATAGCCTTAGAAATGAAACATTTTTTTACGGTCACTATTGTGACCGGTGGGATTAAATGGGTTAAACAACTTATGGGGCACTTATGGTCAAGTGTTGAATGATAAAGCACTTTCCATCACTGTGAGGCTGCTAAACTACGCTAAGAGAAATCAAAACAGGCCTGCGCGGTGAACATTAGCAGCTATGCTAACAAGCGTTTTCAAAACACAGCACTGTTTCATTGTACAACAATCACACACACATCTCACCTAGGGTTGAAATCTTGAAAAACGCCTCTGAGATTCATGGTTTCCTCTTCAGACCATAGTTTAACGAGGTGAAAAGGAAAGGAAAGGCTGGTTTACTGACTGACTGGCACTCGCTCGTTCACATCAGAGCAGACGATGCGAGCGCGACCAAACACGGTGACGTCACGCGCCCTGGCTCCGCCCACTGGTGGCGCTGGTGTTTACATTTCACGTCATTATTATGAATAAACAAACCGGTTTCTGTAGATTACCATTGTTATGTAGCGCAATGTTGCGTTTGTACATTTTGTCTGTTTATTTGTATGCAATCTAATGCGTAATGAACCACGTACACCATTGTTGAGGTTAAACTCTGCATTTATGTTTAATTTAGTTACTATTTTACATTAAATTACATTCTTGTGTATTATGATTATGTATACAATGTTACAAAGGTCTTGAATACATTGTTAATTTATTTATATTGCTGGCAAAATTTGATATACATAAACAGAAATGCTTAAATTCACCCCGAATGTTCAAAGTGTTATTTGGTGTGAAATTTGATGATTTTTTTCTCTTCTCTGAAATTGTTAAAAAAACAAAAAGTCCTCTGAATGTTTTAAAATATTATGATATAAATTTACCAATTAATGTCACACATCTTGTATTGCACTTTTTTAGGTTCATGGTTTAATTATAACTGTAGTAAATTTGTATAACCACAGTTTTACTACACAAATACCATGGTAAAGTAATGGTTAATTAGTGGTTACCATGTTTTTTCTTTTAGTTTCAGTGTTTCTGTAGATTTTATGAACGTACATTTAAGACCTAGTAACGAAAATGTAAGAAAATGTAAGGAACACAATACATCAACATGTTCTCCAAATTTAATGTTTAAGGAGAAACACTGCAGAGTTTGATATCTGTTACTTTTTAATTCATTTACTAAAAAAAGAAGCTTGAGTCGTTTTGCTCAGAACCACTAGAATATGGAAATATCTTTTACAGCACCTTCTGATCAAACTGCAAAAAAGTATTTCAGTATCTCAGTATTTCTCATTTTCCAGTACAAATATCTAAAGATTCCTAAATCAAGATACATTTACTTGAGATGTAAAATGAAATTAAATATGAAGTCTTGTTTTTTTGTGAAAATTTATCAAAATTATTATTTATGACTAAAACAAGAACAAATATCTGCCGACAGGCTCAGAAAAATAAGCTTAATTAGAAGTTTTGACAGATATTTGTTCTTGTTTTAAGCATAAACTCACTTAAAAGTCTTACATTTTTCAAGACCTAATTTTACATTTACATAAAATACTGAGGAATATATCAGGTTTTTTTTGGAATATATCAGGTTTATCAGGTTCATTCTGCTCTGATTTTAACCAGCCTTAATCTGTGTAAGGGCAAATTAAGACTTTACAGACTCGCTGGTTTTATTTATAGTAAAATCACGGTTAACTTTCATATGGGTTTCCAAAGAAACACAAGAAATGACATTTTTTTAGCACATAAAAGTCTATTTACATTAATATACACCAAAGAAAAATTGAGCGCCAGAAAGAATGTATGGTTGCAGTTTGAAGCGTGTTTATACACAATCAGCTCCAGTAGAAACAATCATCAGCTAATCATCGATCATTTAATCTCTTAAAACTAATCTTTGATCACCAAAATTACAAATGTAAATGTTTTTCCTTGAAAAAAAATGTCTTCATGCCTTAAAATATCTTGAATGTAACTCGACACCCTTGCCTCATTTAGTATGCACGGTTCTATGAATATGCAAATGAGCCCCGCCTCCACTCACTCCCTCAGCTCAGAGATCCACTGGTTGACGATCACACGTTGATCTGATTGGTTACAAGGTCGTTTGTGACGTCAGAAACACCAGCGATTTCAAACCGTGTTTTTGAGACTGTCTTTGGTTCACTGCAGTTTTAAGCAGAAAATACTCAGCAATGCTGTCGACTTATGAATTTACACATGATTAGTCTTAAAGCGTATTAAAAACACCACATAGACACATAAACAACATTAAAAGCTGGAGTTTCACCACAGGAGGATTTTAAGAATCAATGTTTTAATGAGCTTTGATGCGCCTCAGTGCACAAGCTCCAGTAAAATCATTGTTAATTTTCATATGGGTTTCCAAAAAATTAGCACATGATAAGGTCTATTTACATTAATATACACACAAAAAAAATGTAGCCACAGAGAGAATGTATGGTTGCAGTTTGAAGCGTGGTTATACACAATCAGCTCCTGTAGGAACACTCATCAGCTAATGAGCGATTTTAGGAATGATTGTTTTGACGAGGCTTCAGTGCACGAGCTCCAGCTGGTTGGATGCGAAGGGTAAGACTCCGCTGACGTAATACGCGATGCCGAGCGAGAGCAGAGCGATGACGAGCAGCAGGAGAAGCACGCGCCAGAAGCCCAGATCCTCCACGAACTCCTGCCATGTGGTGCGAAAGCTGGACAACACGCCGTCGCTGTAGTGCAGGTGCGGGTTCAGCAGAGAGTGGCTCTCCATGGCACTGTAACACACACACACACACACACACAACAGCCAGGAATGAGTTGTAAGTTGAACAAAGACATTTACTTAAGGACCATTTGAAATTTCTAAAGACAAAGAGGTGCTGATAGTGATCAAGATATGTGGACATCGGGGGTCTACGAATTGTCACACTTTTAGTACGACAGGGAAAGTTGAAATAATCCGATTGGTCAGTTTGAACGTCTCACATTTGGGTTACAGTCACATGGTCACAAGAATATTGCAACTGTTGCCCTGTGTCTTTTATTCTCTGGCTCTTTTTCTTTGCCTCCTCTTTTCTTTGTCTCTCAGGCTATGTCTACATTAGTCCGGATACATTCGGCGTCCACCACTAGCGCTTTCATATTTTTTTCCGACATTTCAGTGTGGATGAGAAACTTTTGGAAAACGCCTGAAAACGCTAAATTCACCTTTACTGCGGTTGTCACTTTTTGAGGGTGAGCAAAAACGCATCGTTTTTGTGTGTGTCCCTTTAAATGCAAATGAGCTGCTGCTCCCGGCACAGGGGACGGAGCTACAAGAGCTCGTTCTTAGCAGCTTCAATTACCAGTCCTTCCAGAAAAAAGTTTTTTTGTGATTGTTGCGGGCAAAAATCCTTGATTACGCGGCCCGTTTTCTTTAAAAATGCGATGGAATATGCGGGATATTTATGCAATTTTTTGCAATGAAATTGCGGGAACTTGCAAAAATTGCGGGAACTTGCAAAAATTGCGGGAACTTGCAAAAACTGCGGTTTGATGAAAAAGAGGGAAAAAAAGTGATCCCCCCAACACCCTGTTCTCACTAGGCTACTACCTTAATGTAAAGAGTCCTTTCTTATTACATCCTATGATAAGCAAACATACTACATCACAGAAAGTTCTGGAAATATTTAATTTCTCATCTTGTTTTATTTCAGACTGTATCGAGTGGAAATAAGGTGTGGCCCCTTTAAGAGCTGCGCGCTCCCTGTCTAACTGTCTGCATTATATTGTATGTGCCATGCGCCTCGAACACCCCATGTGTGCGGGTAATTTCTGTTTGATGCTACTTCTTTTATCTTATTTTGTTTATTAAGTAACGACGTGGACGGTAGAACGTGTGACAGACAGTTACGAGTTCGGTTTGGGATTAAAGTGCGAGTTGTCTCCGTGAGTCTGTCTGGCCTCTGCTATAATGCCGCGTTCCAGGCAACCCGTAACCCGTGTTTTTCCAACTCGTAACTGGGAGTACATCGTTCCAGGCAACCCGTAACCCGTGTTTTTCCAACTCGTAACTGGGAGTACATCGATCTAGTTCAAGTTCACGGATGGGAAGTCACGGGTTTGACTGCCGTTGCATTGCACTTTCACGGGTATAAGGTTGGAAAAACACGAGTTACAGGTTGCCTGGAACGATGTACTCCCAGTTACGAGTTGGAAAAAACACAGGTTACAGGTTGCCTGGAACGCGGCATAACTTCAGCCGTGAGCTATCCCTATTTTTCTTCCCGACACAACACGTTACAAGACCTTAATAAACACATCAAACTTACAAAACATTGATGAGTCAAACAAGTTCTGTAGCTTTACTAGAGGGATATGCTACAACTTCAGTAAAAATGAATAAATGAAATATTTTAAAATAAAGTGTGCTCCTGTTTTACAGCTTTTCGATGATGTTCACGTTGCGTAATTACGTCACTTCATAACGTTCCCATGGCAACAGGGGGAAACGGCTGCTCTTGTGTGAAGCAAACGCAACATTTTCCAACTTTCTGCTAAGATATATGTGACTTTTTTGCGACGAAAATGCGGGGATTATGAAATCATGCAAGCCCCGCATATTTTGCGCGGAAATCAGCAATTTATGCGGCGAAATTACGGAGTATTTGAAAAAATGCGACCCCCGCATAAATATGCGGACTTTGGCTGATTTTGCATTGAATTCAGCGATCGCATAATCGCGTTTTTCTGGAGGGACTGAATTACCTCACACACACACACTGAAAATTTCTAAAACTTTTAGCCTTTTATGTTCAAACCGGAGTCACAAAGATGGAGAGACTCAAGAAGAAGTGACAACATGTAGAATTCAACAGGACATTTCTGAATGGTTAGTTGATGAATTTATGTAGCTTACGTGTCATTATCTTCTAGTCATTGATTAGCATATTCTGTCTTGATAATCTATAAATCGTGTTCTGGGGGCGGGGTTTATGTAAATGTTAGGGTTAGTGATGTCACTAACCCATGAAGAAGCTCGTGTAACTCTTACCAGCCGTTTGTTGTAGTCCTTATAAAGCGATTTCTGTAAAAGCAAATATCTCCCTTTGCTTTGAACTTTGAGCGTCGTAACTTTGCAGATGTTGTTTGTGCTCAAACAGCAACATTACACACTAACTAAAGTTAGAAAAGTGAAATCATAATCAACCACCCCTTTAAGGTGTTTACGTGAAGGTTTTTCAGTCCGGATGATTTGGTTGCATGTAAACGTGGCCACAGTAAAGGCACGTGGGGACCCTTCAGCTGTGGCTGTAACGGTTGCGCCCTCACCTCTCACTGTCCGCCATGTGCATCTTCTCCAGGCTGGCGTGCGAGCTGCGGTTGAAGCCCTTCACCTCCTGCTCCTCCAGGCCCTCCAGCAGGCGGAGCGAGTCCTTGTTCACGCCGCGCCTCTTGGCCAGAACCAGCGGAGTCGCTCCGTTGTGATTACTGTTCACATATTAAAACCACATCAATCCTTGCGTTGTGCACGACACTGGAACTAACCGTTTTATAAACAATTACATGTCAGGTTTCCTCAAACGCGACCCACTGCCCTGCAACCCGTATCAAAAACACCTGAGCAAGAGTTACTGGAGTTATTACAGGTACAGGCGAGTTTGATCTGGCTTTGAGCTCAACTCTACAGAGCCGGATTTGAGGAACCCTGCATATACACAGGTGAAACTGGAACAATTAGAATATCGTGCAAAAGTTCATTTATTTCAGTAATTCGACTTAAAAGGTGAAACTAATATACTATCTAGACTCATTACATGTAAAGTGAGGTATTTCAAGCCTTTATTTGTTATAATTTTGATGATTATGGATTACAGCTTATGAAAACCTTTTCACAATATTCTAATTTTGAATTTGGGGTTTTCATAAGCTGTAAGCCATAATCATAAAATTTCCATTTCAGGGGTTTGATTATATACTTTCTAAAGACGTATCATTTTTATTTTTCACATTTACACAAGTGTTAAAAAGTTGTTCATTTTTGATCATTACATTACATGCCTATTCATTTTTACTTGTCTTCATTATAGGGATGCACCGATATGATCACTTTGGCCGATAACTCTTTATATTTGAAAGCCGATAATCGATATATTGGCCGATAAATCTGAATCCAAATTTGTATATGTATCGTGTGAGAGCCTGATTACAAAAAACAAAGTCTCACCATTAAAAGCCATGACACATTATGATATTCTCATTATAATTTTATGTAGCCGATATGACAGACTTGTGCTGTGCGTGTTGAACTTTGCTGTGTTTTCCTTTTTTGAAGTGATTCCAATCATATTTCAAGCAATTCAAAACCATCATGTTGAACAGTGCGCATCTGAAGTGTCTCAGCTGGAGGAAATAATCCATTATTTATCGGTTTTAATAAATCGGCTAATAACGATAACATTAAAAATGAACATATATCAGCCAATTCCGATATGGTGGCCGATATCATGCATCCCTACTTCAAAACAACAACAACATTTTGTTAATAAAAAAAAAAAAATATAAAACTATATTATGTGCAATTTATATATTTGTTGAAATCAGAGTGTTGATTATTAAATACATTTGATTAATTAATTGATTAGAATATAAATATTTGGTTTTTGGCAGGGTTGTAAAAGCTTGATTTTCACCACAGGGAGACTTTAATATTGAACATGTCGGCTTTAGATGACATTACTAATGTGAAATCGATTTTAAAATGTGTAGGCGTGTTGAAATTTTTGAAACAGCGTGTAAATGCAATGGTATCTGAACATGGTGATTCAGAATTATGGATGAAAAGCCACTGACCAGATGTCAATCTTGAGTCCGTTGGACACGAGGAACTGGATGGTGTCCACATGCCCACACATGTGCAGTGCCGTGTTGCCCTGCGAGTCGGTGGCCAGCAGATCCGCACCGAACTTGTGCAGTAAACAGCAGATCTCCACGTTCCCCCGGGCCGCGGCGAGGTGAAGCCCGGTCCGGCCCCGGCAGTCCCGTGTGTTCGGGTCGACCCCGGACTCCAGGAGCCGCTTGCTGAGAGCCAGATCCCCGTCCACACAGGCCTGCAGCAGCGGCACCGTGGCCTGAAGAGAGTCGCTCACGAACACGTAGGACATTTTACACCTGGTGGTATCTGTGGTTTGGAAATAAAAGTCCATTTTGAAACAGCCTGACACATCAT
Source organism: Rhinichthys klamathensis goyatoka (assembly GCF_029890125.1). Lineage (NCBI taxonomy): Eukaryota > Metazoa > Chordata > Actinopteri > Cypriniformes > Leuciscidae > Rhinichthys > Rhinichthys klamathensis. Next base: position 170,570 of record NW_026606732.1, read on the forward strand.
AATGTTATATTTCACGAATTCCTTTATAATGTTTCTGCCGTTATTAGGAGCAGGGCTACCGACTCTCACGCTGAATGCAAACTTGGACACTGTTCTCACGCCACACATCCATTTTCTAGTTAGAAAATTAATTCTAGGGAGGAGCATTGTGCTAAATATATGCATTATATTACATATTTATTATATTTTTTACTCTTATATCATTTAAAAATATTATAACATTGTTAGTTGTTAATTTTAACCTTTAACCCTCATTTTGTGTTCATTTCCTGTTGTGTTTACACTCTGTGTTTGGGGTCAGTATGATCCAAAACATTTAGAGCGATTGTATAAAAATTCACATACCTTCAGAACAACCAAATCAAGTCCAGTTTTGTGTGTGTGTTCAGATAGATTATGTAAAAAAAAAAATAAAAAATCTTATGGAACTGAGATAAAGGGAACCATGTTTTCTAACTAAGGAAATTTCAAATGGGATCATACTGACCCCAAACACAGACCAGCTGACAAGTTCCCTGTATTTATACAGCATTAGTTGAGAGAGATTTGTTTCCTTGAGGAAAATTAACACGTAGGCCCTACTGTACCTGATATTTAGATAAATGAATCAATGTTGAATCAAGATCAGATTCTAATCACAAGATAATGAATCAAATCACTTAAAAGTTGGATGCCCTGTTAAGACCTCATTTTAATGGAGCATTTTTATTGTTACATACAGTATTTATCATTTGTCAAACCACAAGGCCACGAATGAACTGCACACTGTTAAAGGTGCTCAGAAATGCGTATCTAAGTACACAATTGAACCTTAAATCTCTGTTTAGCAAGTATTTATGATGGATGCTGTATGCAACGACCACATATTAGGTTAAAGCTTTATAAATTGTAAAAGTATATTAAATAAAGGTTATATAATGCTGGGAAATGTAACGTTACTTAGATTACATGGCAGTGTTTCAATGAGCAAAACAAACGACTGATTAAAAGCTAACGGAATAGCTTTGTCAAGCTAGTATGCTAATAAACAAAAACAAACAAAACGCACGACTGTTACCAATAATACCAACTTCCTTTATAATACTAAAGAAGATTAATCAATACCTCAGATTGATATCTCGAAGATATTTTCCGCTGCTTCCCGGCCTCTGTTGTTGGAAAATAGAAATGAAATGACGTAAAAAGATGGAGGGCCAATAAACTACAAGCCCCAGTATTTGTTATGATTGACTAGTATTCGACTTCCGCGTCTCAGCCTCAAAATCTGGTCATTGTAGTTTTTATGGCACCGTCAACTATTGGAACGACTCAGACTTCGACTACATTACCCACAGTGCACCGCGATGTATTTGTATCCGATGACGGCCGAGGATGGAGGCAGGTAGGGAATTTATGGTTAAAATAAATACGAAATTGATCTACAAAGTATCGATTAATTCCACCGACAATGTTCAGGTGACGTCTTAAGTTATAAAAGCGTCGACAAAAGTCTAGTAATATCTACTAAGGATTCTTCCAGAGGAAATTTCGTAACTGAGTTTCAAGTTTTCTCATTGTTCTACAGTGGCCTGTGAATCTCTGACTTACAAATGCAGACAAATAGAGTTTGTTTATTCCACGAGTCCCTGTTGTTGTTGTTCACAGTTATTACTCTATACGTCGTTGGCATTGACATCAACAAATTACCGTGGTAATACCATGTTTGTGGACATATACCATGTTTTGAAGATATTTACCATGGTATTTATAAGTATTTAAGTACCTCGGAGTACCCAGCAAATACAAAGTACATGAACATGTTATTATTATGGTATTACCATTGCTTCATCAGGATTTCATGGTGACAGAAAGTGAAAGCAATGCAATGTTGACAATGTGTCGCAACTCTAATCTTTCCAGTTCTAGCCAAGTATGAGAATCAGTTTTCCGAGTATCTAGAAGAGCTTCCTGATGCAGACGAGCCAGTGTGGATCCTGGGAGAATGTTATAATGCTAAAACACGTAAGACATGCCACAAGTTCATAATGCAAAATCAGTTCAATATTTCAACACATTCACTATTACTGTATTATATCAGCTGCTCTAGCCTCAAAAGCAGTATTAGTTTACCACTAATTAAGATATTACATTTTGGTTACACTTAAGGTGTCCTTATTACAATGTAATTACACAAGTAAGTACTGTGTAATATTAATTAACAACACGTGCTAACCTTAAGGTTTGGTTGAGGTTTAGTTGCTTGTAATTATGTATAGGCCTAATTTACTGTTATTACGATAGTAAATACTTGTAATCAACTGTGGTCATTTTGATGGCCGATGCTGAGCATGGTGAGCTCTTTCGGCATTATCCTGAACGTTGTATTTGCATTAATTTCATGTGAACTATGAATATAGCCCTTTAACAAAAAGGGAGTAAACACTGTATCCAACAGTGCCCTCGTTGATCTGGCAAGTCTGTGTGCGCTGGGAACGAATTAGGGATGCAGCGATTATATGAACATTTTGGCCGATACGATAACCGATAATTCTTTATGTTTGAAAGCCGATAACCGATATATTGAACGATAAATCTAAATCCAAATTTTTATTTCATTTCTGAGAGTCTGATTACAAAACAAAAGTCTCAACATTAAATCCATTTCCCAAACACACAATTATAATGTTCTCATTATTATTTTATGTAGCCGATATGACAGACTTTGCGCTGCACATGTTGAACTTTACTCTATTTTCCTTTTTTGAAGCAATTCCAATCATATTTCAAGCAATTCAAAACTATCATGTTGAACAGTGCGCATCTGAAGTGTCTCAGCTGGAGGAAATAATACGTTATTTATCAGCTTTATTATATCAGCCGAATTTTTTTATCGGGCCGATAACGATAACATAAAAAGTGACATCGGCCGGTACCGATATGGTGGCCGATATATCGTGCATCCCTAGAAAAAAATATATATTCTCAAATAAAATAAAGCGCTGGATTCTCAGCAGTGTCGAAAATAAAAGTCACTTATCAGGAAAACAGAAAAACTAATTGGCCGATAATGATTATATATCGGCCAACGGATAAACGTACAACAAATACACTGTAAAATAGTGTTACTTAAATCCTTCAACTAAAACTAACATAATTTCATCTCTTCCAGAGAAATCAGAGCTGCTCTCGGATGTGCGATCGCGACTGTGGTTCACATACAGGAAAAAGTTTTCTCCAATAGGTAAGACTAGTCTAAAGAAGTGGATCTGATTCAAACCAGGGCTTGCTGATTACAGGACGCTCAGTGTGTTAGTGAGCAGAGAAGTGTGTCCGAGGGCAGGGGTTGTCTGTTTTTTACTCACTTGCCTTTAATAATCAGTCATTTGTGTCATGTTTTTTTTTAGCTATGTATTTTACGTTTACATTTATGCATTTGGCAGACGCTTTTATCCAAAGCGACTTACATTGCATTTCAAGATACACATTTACATTCTTTTCAATTCTTGATTTGCCTGGGAATTTTAGGAATGTTGTCTTTATTAAAGCTGCAGTACGTACACTCACCGGCCACTTTATTAGGTACACCTGTCCAACTGCTCGTTAACACTTAATTTCTAAGCAGCCAATCACATGGTGGCAACTCAGTGCATTTAGGCATGTAGACATGGTCAAGACAATCTCCTGCAGTTCAAACCGAGCATCAGTATGGGGAAGAAAGTTGATTTGAGTGACTTTGAACGTGGCATGATTGTTGGTGCCAGAAGGGCTGGTCTGAGTATTTCAGAAACTGCTAATCTACTGGGATTTTCACGCACAACCATCTCTAGGGTTTACAGAGAATGGTCCGAAAAAGAAAAAACATCCAGTGAGCGGCAGTTCTGTGGGCGGAAATGCCTTGTTGATGCCAGAGGTCAGAGGAGAATGGCCAGACTGGTTCGAGCTGATAGAAGGGCAACAGTGACTGAAATAACCACTCGTTACAACCGAGGTATGCAGCAAAGCATTTGTGAAGCCACAACACGCACAACCTTGAGGCGGATGGGCTACAACAGCAGAAGACTCCACCGGGTACCACTCATCTCCACTACAAATAGGAAAAAGAGGCTACAATTTGCAAGAGCTCACCAAAATTGAACAGTTGAAGACTGGAAAAATGTTGCCTGGTCTGATGAGTCTCGATTTCTGTTGAGACATTCAGATGTTAGAGTCAGAATTTGGCGTAAACAGAATGAGAACATGGAACCATCATGCCTTGTTACCACTGTGCAGGCTGGTGGTGGTGGTGTAATGGTGTGGGGGATGTTTTCCTGGCACACTTTAGGCCCCTTAGTGCCAATTGGGCATTGTTTAAATGCCACGGCCTACCTGAGCATTGTTTCTGACCATGTCCATCCCTTTATGGCCACCATGTACCCATCCTCTGATGGCTACTTCCACCATGTCACAAAGCTCTAATCATTTCAAATTGGTTTCTTGAACATGACAATGAGTTCACTGTACTAAAATGGCCTCCACAGTCACCAGATCTCAACCCAATAGAGCATCTTTGGGATGTGGTGGAACGGGAGATTCGCATCATGGATGTGCAGCCGACAAATCTGCGGCAACTGTGTGATGCCATCATGTCAATATGGACCAAACTCCCTGAGGAATGCTTCCAGCACCTTGTTGAATCTATGCCACGAAGAATTGAGGCAGTTCTGAAGGCAAAAGGGGGTCCAACCCGTTACTAGCATGGGGTACCTAATAAAGTGGCCGGTGAGTGTATTTGTTCCTCTTTGTCGCCATCTCTGTTCGAAATCTGCAATTGCAGTTATTCGCGGAATTATCAACTTTACGTGAGTTGTGCTTCGGCGCGGCACAGCGCGGATGAACACAGTGTTTGAGGAGAGTGTGTGTCTGTGAGTCGCCGCCGGTGTGGATACTGCCGTTCACAGTCACAGATTATTCTTTTTGGAAGTATGACCAAAATATGAATTTTCACCCTAAAATGTCTGAACAAGTGACATCCACTTTTGTTCTGACCAACTAACTGAAAAAAAAGCATTGCAGTAAATCGCGCTGATTAAATCTAACGATCGCTTAATATCACATCAAACCGTGCAAATTATACTTTGTTCTCAAAATGTGTGTGTGCAGATGTGTGTGTACAGATGTGTGTGTGCAGATGTGTGTGTACAGATGTGTGTGTGTACAGATGTGTGTGTGCAGATGTGTGTGTGCAGATGTGTGTGTGCAGATGTGTGTGTGTGCAGATGTGTGTGTGCAGATGTGTGTGTACAGATGTGTGTGTACAGATGTGTGTGTCTACAGATGTGTCTGTACAGATGTGTGTGTACAGATGTGTGTGTACAGATGTGTGTGTACAGATGTGTGTGTGTGTGCAGATGTGTGTGTACAGATGTGTGTGTGCAGATGTGTGTGTGCACAGATGTGTGTGTACAGATGTGTGTGTGTGCAGATGTGTGTGTACAGATGTGTGTCTACAGATGTGTGTGTGCAGATGTGTGTGTGCAGATGTGTGTCTACAGGTGTGTGTGTACAGATGTGTGTGTGCAGATGTGTGTGTACAGATGTGTGTATACAGGTGTGTGTGTACAGATGTGTGTGTGCAGATGTGTGTGTACAGATGTGTGTGTACAGATGTGTGTGTGCAGATGTGTGTGTGCAGATGTGTGTGTGCAGATGTGTGTGTACAGATGTGTGTGTACAGATGTGTGTGTACAGATGTGTGTGTGTGCAGATGTGTGTGTCTACAGATGTGTGTGTGCAGATGTGTGTGTGCAGATGTGTGTGTGCAGATGTGTGTGTACAGATGTGTGTGTACAGATGTGTGTGTGCAGATGTGTGTGTGCAGATGTGTGTGTACCGATGTGTGTGTGCAGATGTGTGTGTACAGATGTGTGTGTACAGGTGTGTGTGTGTGTGCAGATGTGTGTGTACAGATGTGTGTGTACAGATGTGTGTGTACAGATGTGTGTGTGTGCAGATGTGTGTGTGTGCAGATGTGTGTGTACAGATGTGTGTCTACAGATGTGTGTGTACAGATGTGTGTGTACCGATGTGTGTGTGCAAATGTGTGTGTACAGATGTGTGTGTGCAGATGTGTGTGTGCAGATGTGTGTGTACCGATGTGTGTGTGCAAATGTGTGTGTACAGATGTGTGTGTACAGGTGTGTGTGTACAGATGTGTGTGTACAGATGTGTGTGTGCAGATGTGTGTGTACAGATGTGTGTGTACAGATGTGTGTCTACAGATGTGTGTGTACAGGTGTGTGTGCACAGATGTGTGTGTACAGATGTGTGTGTGCAGATGTGTGTGTACAGATGTGTGTGTGCAGATGTGTGTGTACAGATGTGTGTGTACAGATGTGTGTCTACAGATGTGTGTGTACAGGTGTGTGTGTACAGGTGTGTGTGTACAGATGTGTGTGTACAGATGTGTGTGTGTGCAGATGTGTGTCTACAGATGTGTGTGTACAGATGTGTGTGTACAGATGTGTGTCTACAGATGTGTGTGTACAGATGTGTGTGTACAGATGTGTGTGTACAGATGTGTGTCTACAGATGTGTGTGTACAGATGTGTGTGTACAGATGTGTGTCTACAGATGTGTGTGTACAGATGTGTGTCTACAGATGTGTGTGTACAGGTGTGTGTGTGCAGATGTGTGTGTACAGATGTGTGTGTACAGATGTGTGTCTACAGATGTGTGTGTACAGGTGTGTGTACAGATGTGTGTGTACAGGTGTGTGTGTACAGATGTGTGTCTACAGATGTGTGTCTACAGATGTGTGTGTACAGATGTGTGTGTACAGATGTGTGTGTACAGATGTGTGTGTACAGATGTGTGTGTACAGATGTGTGTCTACAGATGTGTGTGTACAGATGTGTGTGTACAGATGTGTGTCTACAGATGTGTGTGTGCAGATGTGTGTCTACAGATGTGTGTGTACAGGTGTGTGTGTGCAGATGTGTGTGTACAGATGTGTGTGTACAGATGTGTGTCTACAGATGTGTGTGTACAGGTGTGTGTACAGATGTGTGTGTACAGGTGTGTGTGTACAGATGTGTGTCTACAGATGTGTGTCTACAGATGTGTGTGTACAGATGTGTGTGTACAGATGTGTGTGTACAGATGTGTGTGTACAGATGTGTGTGTACAGATGTGTGTCTACAGATGTGTGTGTACAGATGTGACGTAATGACGCAAAGACATGCTCGAGTTTCCCGTGGAAATCCACCAGAACCACTGGAGTTACAGACATTATTACAAGCTTACCGCTGTGAGTCGAGCTACGGCAAGCAGAGAGTTTTGAACACTGGCTGGTTATGTACTCGCTCAAACATTTATTTTGGATAATTTTGAACCCCACAAAGTTACGGACTGGAGCTTTAATGTTCTACTGTTCTACTAATGTTTTACTCTTCCCCATGTCTGACGTGTTGCTGTTTTCTGATGTCCTGTAAAGCACGATGGTCCGCTCCGGCTGTATAGATAAAGGTTGGCTGTGTGTGTGTGTGCACCGCAGGAGGAACAGGCCCTTCGTCAGATGCGGGGTGGGGGTGCATGCTCCGCTGTGGACAGATGATCCTGGCGCAGGCGTTGATCTGCAGACACCTGGGACGAGGTAAGCCAACGCCTCACAGATCGCGTAGGCGCTGAAACGGGTTACGATAACAGTGTCATTGTCGTTTTAACGATATGCGATCTGACGTTATTGAGTATCAATATCATAGTATTAATATCACATGAAGATGCCATTTTTCCCCAAGTATCAGCATGGTTATGGTTACAAATGTGATTTTGGTTTTATACAATGTTCAATAAACAAGAAGTTAAAGGATTAGTTCACTCCAAAATGAAAACTCTGTCAGTAATGACTCTCCCTCATGTTGTTCAACCCCGTAAGACTTTCGTTCATCTTCAGAACACAAATTAAGATATTTGTGATTAAATCTGAGAGCTGTCTCACTCCTCCATAGGCTTCTAAGGGATTGAAACTTGCCGGCCCAGAAAAGTTATTAAAGACATCGTTAAAATAGTCCGAGTGACTACAGCGGCTCAACCTTAAGTTTATCAAGCGACGAGAATACTTTCTGTGCGCAGAAAACAAACAAAAATAACGACTTTATTCAACTATTCATTTCCTTCTCTGTGGGCTTCGAGTGAGTTCACGTAGTGTAACAGCGCAGCGCTTCTGTTGTACGTCACACACATCACACACATGACCAGCGTCGGCCAATAGTGAGCCTGCGTGTGACGTACAACCCAGAAGCGCTGCGCTGTTACTCTCGTCGCTTGATAAACTTAAGGTTGAGCCACTGTAGTCACTCGGACTATTTTAACGATGTCTTTCATAACTTTTCTGGGCCGGCAAGTTACACTGACTGTTTAATGCAGCTCAGATGCAGTTACAAATGCATTGATAATGTGTAAAATAATAATACATAATGTTTGTTTTTAATGTTTTAAACATAAAGCGTTGAATATAATAATGACGATAATATTCTAATTGTCATTACATTGACATTAAATTAACATCACATTGTAATTGTCGTTTGAGCGATGTGCAATCTGACGTTATTGAGTCACATTATAAAAACACACCTAGAGAGTGCACACATACACTACGTGATCTAGTCTATTAAAATGCATTTATAATGCACCCAATATTCAAGATAAAGGGGCAAAACTACCTTTGTATGTCTTTTAGATTTATATAAATTAATATAGTTGAAGTCCCCCTGTAGTCGATCATTTTATCCCTTAAAATGTCCCCAAAATGACATTTCCTTGAAAAAAAATTCTTCATGCCTTAAAATATCTTGAATGTAACTCGACACCCTCGCCTCATTTAGTATGCGCGGCTCTATGAATATGCAAATGAGCCCCGCCTCCACTCACTCGCTCAGCTCAGAGATCCACTGGTTGACGATCACACGTTGATCTGATTGGTTACAAGGTCGTTTGTGACGTCAGAAACACCAGCGATTTCAAACCGTGTTTTTGAGACTGTCTTTGGTTCACTGCAGTTTTAAGCAGAAAATACTCAGAAATGCTGTCGACTTATGAACTTACACATGGTTAGTCTTAAAGCATATTAAAAACACCACATAGACACATAAACAACATTAAAAGCTGGACTTTCAGCTGGATTTGACTTTAAAGGAGTCAAATGCTTCGTTCCTGAATAAATCTGTTGAATCTCAATGACTTATTTAAACTGATTTGCTGCCACCAACTATTTCAAATATCAATATTCAATCAATGTCTTATGTTTAAAACATCAGCACATAATTTCTGCATGTGTAACTGTAGGTTAAACACATTCATGTCCCTCTGAACAGTCTGTGTAAATGCATATAAACGCCACTTCAGATGCAGCTTGCATGAAACAAACCTATTGATTATATGATTGATATTGATTAAATGTAAGAATTTTGATACAAAAGATGATGCATACATTTAATTAGCTGGCTTTATAAAGTTAAAAATGCCCATAAAAGGTAAAAAATCCATTTAAACTTATTGGAAAATGGCATTTCTGTCACTGCTGTGAACTGACCACCGCACAGAGTATGAAGAACATCAAAAACTTTAGTAGTCAGTCCTAAACCTGTGAAGGGATCAACACAACACACTCAGCAAAATAGCGTCTAATTATCGTTATCGATAAAATCCCAGAAAATATTGAGATATCATTTTTTGCCAATATCACACACCCCTAGTTATGCTACTCATACTTATATATCCCAATACAAAAATGCATCAATATCGTGGATAGTTCACCCAAAATAAAATGTCTGTTTAAGTGTCAGTACGACATTAAACTACTATATATGATGTTGAATATAATGTATAATAATGCAATGGGGGAATATTTGTGGTCCTGATAATGCCAGATGTCTGATGTTACCAGTAAAAGTGTCCGACATTATTTTAAATATATCTAGTCAGTGACAGAGATCATCATATTCATCTACAATAATTCAGTATTTTCAGCTTCAGAATCATGAATATTGTTATTCTGGTGTCTCTATTGTCCTGTGCCTTGGGTTTTCAGCACCAAGTCCAAGTCTAATCATACACACACACAATGTAACACCTAATTTAGCATTTTAATCAACAGTTCATTTTTTGTTCACCTTTTCTCATATGTCTTGGAGTATCGCAATAATATCGTATCGTGAGTTCAGTGTCGTGATATGTGTGGAATCGTGTCATGAGGGCATCGCTACACCACGGGTTTTGATGCTTCTCTACTTCCCTGTTCTAGACTGGCGGTGGGACCCAGAGAAACATCAGCCCAAAGAGTATCATCGTATCCTGAGCTGCTTTCTAGACAAGAAGGACAGCTGCTACTCGATCCATCAGATGGGTGAGGCGTGTGTGTGTGTGTGTGTGTGTGTGTGAGTGTGTGTGTGTGTGTGTGTGTGTGCTGTACAGCGCAGTGGTACTGAACTCTGTATTGTATGTGTGTGTGTGTGTGTGTGTGTGTGTGCAGCTCAGATGGGCGTTGGCGAGGGCAAGTCTGTGGGAGAATGGTATGGACCGAACACAGTGGCGCAAGTACTCAAGCAAGTGTCTTTTCTTCTATGCCAAACATTCTTGAAAATAATATTTTGTTGTTACAGGTTTTACACATTCCACCCTCCCAAATCCAATGATCTGTATTAAAAGGGAGCTGCTTTTTTTACATTTCCAACTTTTTTAAAGTCCAGCTGTAGTCAATCGTTTTATAAACTGAAACTCTGAATCTTTGATCAACTAAATCACATATTTAAAAATTTTTTATTTGAAAATAAATTCTTCACGGCTAAAATATCTTGAATGTAACTCGACACCCTTGCCTCATTTAGTATGCGCGGTTCTATGAATATGCAAATGAGCCCCGCCTCCACTCCCTCAGCTCAGAGATCCACTGGTTGTCGATCACACGTTGATCTGATTGGTTACAAGGTCGTTTGTGGCGTCAGAAACACCAGCGATTTCAAACCGTGTTTTTGAGACTGTCTTTGGTTCACTGCAGTTTTAATTTAATTTATATGTTTTTTAGACATATACACGACATTTAAAACTTGATTTTCATCACAGCGTGTGTGATGAAACACTTTAAGTCTGTAATGTTGCTGTTTGAGCATGAAAAAGCTCTGGAAAATTACAGTCACTCCCATTTCCCAAATACGCTCGACCAATCACAACACACTGCTCCAGCCGACCAATCAGAGCACAGTGTGCTTTTCAGAAGGCGGGGCTTCATAAAGACAGGAAGTAAACAGAGCGTTACTGACAGACTGGGAAGAGAGGAGCCGCAACAATGGAGAATATGAGGAAAATAATCAACATTCAAGCATGAAAACATGTTCTAGTAGACTCGAAAACTACATCGAGGCTGTGAAAAAGGACATAATTGTAAACCAAATAAAACAAGAAAAATAAAACACCCTACAATATTGTTTTAAAGTTTTATTGAATAAACGCTGTGAATAGAATTTCCTGCAATTTCTTCTAGCTTTATTATTATTTTATTTTTTTAAAGAGGACGCTGATTTTAACTGTTAAGCTCCATAAAAGTATTCAATATGATTGGTGTGATTTATTATTTGAACATATTTCTCCTGTTTTACTGGATTTGCATTGGCTCCCAGTTAAATTTTTTTACTTTTAACTTCTAGATCTTGTTCATATACACACTCGCATTTTAAGATCGGCTTCTGCACTTACACTTGTTCTTCCACACACTCGGACGACTTCCTTTGGATCACGAGCTTTGGTTAACTCACTTCCTGTTAAAGTTCGCAACAGTTCTAGTCTTTAAATCGCGTCCTAAAATCTGTTTAGGCTTTTATGTGATTTAATGTGTTTTGCTGTACTGGTTTTATTGTTTAATGTCATTGCTTTTATGGGTTTTGTAAGGTGTCCTTGAGTGCCATGAAAGGCGCCTATAAATAAAATGTATGATAATATTAATAATAAAAAGTCTTGTCGTTTAAATGCAAAAGTTGTGGTGAACTAATGGCCAATATGTGTTTGCTGGCAGGAAACTGGCCCTGTTTGATGACTGGAATACTCTGGCTGTGTACGTGTCGATGGACAACACAGTCGTGATTGAAGACATCAGTAAGTGTCTTTTTCTGATTAGTCAAATCACAATTACAGGTGAAACTCGAAAAATTAGAATATCGTGCAAAAGTTCATTTATTTCAGTAATTCAACTTAAAAGTTGAAACTAATATATTATATAGACTCATTACATGCATAGGTTTTCACAGCTGTAAGCCATAATCATTAAAATTATAACAAATAAAGGCTTGAAATATCTCACTTTGCATGTAATGAGTCTATATAGTTTCACCTTTTAAGTTGAATTACTGAAATAAATGAACTTTTGCACCATATTCAAATTTTTCCAGTTTCACCTGTGTATATATAATACAGATTGTTTTAAAGCATCAAAATAAGTGTAAATGTTGCAAAGTTTATCAGTTAGTAAACTTTCAGCTGTAAAGTAGTGTCATTATTCTGCTGAATTCAGTGCGAGTTTTGTTCTCATCCGATGGTGTGTGTGCAGTAAAATTGATCATATTACTGAATATTAATTGTGTTTTAAACCACAACTAAGCAAGCCAAAGGCGACAGACACGAGCTGTTTTCATCCACATATTTTTATGCAAATTTTGGGATATTGCACAAAAAAATGCTTAAAGGGTAACTAAGCCCCTGGTCAGAGCCTGACTCCACTTACTGGCAATATTTGAAAAATGCTGGAAAAGTGATAGAGCGGAGATAGAGGGGATGAACGGATACTCTATCCTGATCGTTTTCAATACTCGCCATTCCAACTCCTGACTCGCTAACAGTGGTTTTGACGAAACAAGATGGTTTTTATACTGCCATGGGCGTGGTAGCTCGTACCAAGGGCGTGGTGAGCTGAAACCTGCTTACGTCAGCTCTCACCGCTACCGTCACGAACTACCGCAAACATCCAATAGGAAAATTCAACTGCAGTAGCCACCGTTCAACCTGAAGAGGGCAGCACTCAGACGTTTTCACACCATATATTGTAGAATTAAAACACTTTATACCCAAATGTCAAAAAAGTTACTCGAATCAATGAACAGCACTAATAAAGCCCCAGTCTTACAGATCATTAATTAAAAAAAGTTGGTTTAGTGTTTAGTTACCCTTTAATGGAAATGCATAATTTTGAAAAATGTGGATAAAAAACTTGTGTGCTCAATCGAGGCGGATAAATATTTGTATCCGATAAGACGACATGCACACAATGAAAACAAATATATATATAATAAAAAATAAAATAATGATATTTGGATAACTGGACTACCCAGCGGACCAATAGAATCGCAGCATCTCTGATGTTGGTCTGGTGATTCTGAAAGTCGAAGTGTGTGATCAGAATGATTGGGTGTAATTCCCTCCAGAAGCGTCTCACACACACGAGTGTGTTCCCGAACACCAGCATCCGAACGCTAGAGAACACGACAGCGTTTACTGAGTTTCGTCTGACGCTCGACACACACTCGTTTATGATGGAGGGAAAAAGAGCAACTTCCATTTTTATTACTGATGCAATTTCCCTGGAATTGACGATTTTGTTCTCTTGAACACATGAGCCGTTTCTCTCTACACACACCGCGGGTCTCCTTACATCGACATGTTTCTACAGTGGCCCTGAGCGGACACACGCGTTTCGTCACTATGTTGTTCTTCGTGGAAAGAAGCGAGCGAATGAAACACTGACACAATGATGAACAAGTAACAATAATATTCGCAATAACATATCGCTTTACTGAATAATTAAATTTCTTAATTAATCTTTGTAAAGAAACCTCATTGCTTAACTGGCTATAAGACGACGACATCACTTCCTGTCGGCCACCGTAACTTCTGTTGGGTGCAATTCACCACCTCACCACTAGATGCGGCTAAAAATTACACACTGCACCTTTAACTCTTCTTGTTTCTCTCTTCCACTCTCGACGAGCAGAGAAGCAGTGCCAGCAGCCGGGCCGGGGGTTCAGGCCCAGGCCCGGTCCCTGTGATCGGGAAGAGGAGTGTGTGTCGGGCCGGAGCGCTTCAGAGGCTCTTCATGTTCACACACAACGGCCCCTGGACTGGAGGCCCCTGCTCCTGGTCATTCCTCTGCGAATGGGCATCAACTGCATCAACCCCGTCTACATTCAGGCCTTCAAAGTACGACGCTTCTCTGATGTTCAGCCCAAGTGCATGATCTCGATGGCCCTTCATGCATCACGTGTTTCATATCTTCTTTTACCAGGAGTGTTTCAAGATGCCTCAGTCATGTGGTGTTTTAGGAGGAAAGCCCAACCTGGCCTTTTATTTTATTGGATTTATTGGTGAGTTTTCTCAATCAAACTCTGATGATTCTCCCGCAACAGCCGTGTTTCCACTGTCGGGCCAAAAGCGAGTGTGTTAGTGTGTGCCAGTCGCGTTTCCACTGTCACTTCCCGGGCGAACGACGGATGACTTCATATATACCAGCTAACATCACCCTTGTGCATCCTTATGGACATTTATGTCCTTTTCAGTTTTGTTTTTTTGATCACTTTGCCTGTGTTAATGCTAACTGCAAAAAATGTGGCACAGGTGTGTATTTAAAGGGATACTCCACTTTTTTTGGAAATAGGCTCATTTTACAACTCCCCCAGAGTTAAACTGTTCAGTTTTACCGTTTTTGAATCCATTCAGCCGATCTCCGATTTTCTAGGCTGATATGGCTTGGAACTATACTCTCATTCCTGCGTAATAATCAAGAAACTTCACTGCCGTACCATGAGTGCAGCAGGCGTAATGATATGACGCAGCGCCTGAAAATAGGCCACCTTCCTTCAACACAACGGAACTATTTTCAGGCGCTGCGTCATATCATTACGCCTGCTGCACTCATGGTACGGCAGTGAAGTTTCTTGATTATTACGCAGGAATGAGAGTATAGCTCCTAGCCATATCAGCCTAGAAAATCGCAACTTTACATTTTCCGTCGGTCTTAGTGCACGATGTAACTACAGAAGAGTCAAGTTTTAAATAGGAAAAATATCGAAACTCTTTGGTCATTTTTTTTTGAGAAATGCTAATGGTCTTGTCCACTCCAATGATGTATGCTAAGCTATGCTAAAAGTGGTACCGCCAGAACCGGAGATCGGCTGAATGGATTCAAAAACGGTAAAACTCAACAGTTTAACTCTGGGGGAGTTGTAAAATGAGCCTATTTCCAAAAAAAGTGGAGTATCCCTTTAAATCTTTTTTGCACTAGGTACACAAAATACTCCCTCTCAGCGACTTTTGGACAAAAATGTCCCCATTAAAACCCATTAAAAAAAATTAATCCCAGGGCCATTTAACTATAAAATGCTGAAATCTTTGTTAAGAGGCTTTCATTCTGTTGGCAAGGCCAAAGAGTATAGAAGAACAAGAGGCGAAACTCTGATGCTATTTTGGTAACAGCCACTAGGTGGCGCTTCGGCAGCGCGGCCGCCATTTTGGGGTGAAAATTCTAACTGGAGTTACCAAGGGGGTAATCCATCGACCGGAAGTTGAAGCCGGCCGGGTGCCGCCATGTTGTAGCAGAACTTCACTTGCGTTAGCATTTCCATTGACTCCCATTCATTTTTGCGTCACTTTGACAGCGAATAACTTTACATCTGAGGCGTTTAAAGACTCCATTTGTCCATTATTTATTTCTAAAGAAACACGACAGTGTATAAAGGGCTCCATTACCTTCTATGTTACACTATGGCCCCGTAGAAACAGATTTTGTAAAAATAGGCTAACGATTGCGTCATAACCACTCGACTCTCTGTCGCGCTGTACAGAAATGACCGTACAGACAGGAGGAGAAGCTCGCAGGCGATCGGGGGGACGTCCCGTCAAGGGAGAAGCCCATAGATAATGAGTCCATAAAAGCAACGGAATACTTACTCCTGCTCACTCACGCCCCAAAGAACTCTTTGCTCAAGTTCCCCGTCTCTGCAAGATTAACGTTGGCAGTTTTCACGCACAGCTACTAGAAGATTAACGTCTGTCAGACAGGTTGCTCACGTCATCAAGCTTAGTTTGAGTCGGTCTGAGTCTGCGCGTCAGGAACGGAAGTGCTCAAAAATCGCTAAAAGTGGGCTTCAACTGTCTCAACTGAGTTCCAATGAGATTGCTCTGTCCATTTCTTTTACTGTCTATGGGAGTTACTGAACAACAGCACAGATAACAGTTTTTTTAGGTAGTTTTTTCTTGCACTAGTGAGTATTTCCATTTTATGCAACTTTACACATTTACTACTATTAGTTACCAACTCCACTAGGCCTGAAATATATGTTGTACGTTTTAATCCCCTGGATCATGCTACAAACATGATGATCTTATAGAATATGATGCTGCTGCATTGCTGTGTCCGTTATCCTATAACTTTAATTGCCACTTTGGACAGTGGCTGTGTTTTTTTGTTTACATAGTCTTGCTTTAACGGTCATTAATATAAGATAGTACTGCAAAAAAAACACAAAAAAAAAACTTTAAAAAAAACTTTTTTACTGTAAAGCTATTCTATTGCTGTTATATCTTTATTGTCCAACATTTACATTTTAGTACAATTTATTTGCTGATTTCATTTATTTCATTGATAACTTATTTTTGTATGCAACGTGTAGGCTACTTCCTAGGAAACGGTCTAACGTTATTATAACTTTATGAACTGAGATCACTTTATTCTTACCTGTCACACTTAATATGGAGAGTAATATGACGTTAATTAATTAAATCCTTGAACTTCCCTGTCTCAAGTTATGTGGGGGAAAAAGCCTGGTTAAGTAGCAACTTCTTTATAACTGCTATAACGTTAACTGTTGTGAGTTAAAACAATCACCTAATTATTTCAACCTAAAAATGACCTCTGCACCGGGCTAAATATATGTATAATATATGACTGCCGAGTCGCTTTCACCCCAAAATGGCGGACGCGTAGGGCTGCTGCTGGGCGCTGGTGTTGCCATGGAACGTTCTATTGGCTTTCACTTCTTGTCAATATACGTTCTTTGGCAAGGCTTAAAATTTTTAATTTTTACCATTTTTTACCAGATGGTGCCATTTTTCCAGGTTTGGCCTATAAAACAAATAATAAATTCCTGTTTTCTGCTTCGGCATATTATAGAGCCAATTGGATAAATTGTGCAACGATAATTGTGTGGGTGTGTTGGAATGGATGTCAGAGTGTGGTTAGTATGTGTGTTATAAAAAAAAAAATTTGTGTGTGTTTGTAATATTGAGAGAGAAAAACTCAACTGCAAATAACAAATCCAATGTGCACCAGTGGAGTTTTGCTGGCACCCAATGGGGGAAATCTGTGACTGCGCCCAAACAAACTCTTACCGAAAGCTCATTTTTTGAGATATCAACCTCAACTTATTTAGATATATGGCTTTGATTTTCTTGCCGTTTTAGAGTTCAACTTGTTTTATAAAATATATATTTTATATAAAATAATTTTCATAAATAATTTTCATAAACTTATACCTATAACTTGGATAACTTTGGATTTACTTATTTTTTTTTTTTACTTCAGCAATAATCTGCCATGGGTCTTTAAAATGATACCAAACTTAAGCCTGTGCTCCCAAGCTTCACATTTTTATGACCGTTTTTTGACACGGACATTTTTGTCCTCTATGCACCTATGTGTAACTTTTTTTAATTGATGCACAAGGGTTAAAGACTTTTAATATAATTTCAGCTCAAAACTCACTTTCAGACAGCAGTGAGTGTTTGAATAACTTCTGTTTGTGATCCGATGTAGATTCTGATCACCGTATAAGGCAGAAATATTGATACGCGATGCAAAAGATGCGTTCTATATGGAGTTAATATTGTGCCATAATTAAACAAAAACAAATCCAGCATTTTTCAAGCAAACTCGATCTGCTTTGCAAAGGAAAACTCGACTCGCAAACAGACAGAAAGCAATGTGCAAATAAATAAATGAGCCTAGATAATATTTCACACATTAATACAAACCATCCTACAAATTGCATGTAACCTTTGAACAAATACCAAATCTAGTGCCTACAAATGCATGTCTGTCTGTTATGATTGTGCGACACTTGGCTTTTTATGAGATCTCTCGCCTCGATTTTCTCACAAATGTGTCCAGCGCTAACCATTACCATATTAACGTGGTAAATACAGCCGCTTGAAGAAATCAAGACAAATCATATTTTATCTGTCAATATGTCTCGTCTCTTTATATCGGACTGTCTGATATTCATATTTAGCTCTGCATACGTCATAAAATAAAGCAACTCCGGTTTTTCGAGAGATTCCTCTTTTTTTTCCTCTCTGGCTGATAAAATACCACTTTATTTCTGTGTGACTAATGTGCTATCTTGACACAAATTGATTAATTATGGTCAATGTATCACTTATTTGTGTAAAACTGGTAAAACATTGATTGCTTGGGTTATAAATCTTTAAGTAAACAACAAAAATGTCAGCAAACGGTCGCTTTTATCATGTTCGTTTTGCGATCTCGCTAGTTTCCAGTGATTTCTTTCTGATTCGTTTTCTGATAAAACTTCCATTTGTTGGAAGTTTGTGTGACGTTGCTCCAGAGAGGCGTGTTACGGGTGTGTTTTAGTGAAGCTCTGGCCCGACGGTGGAAACACAGCATGGTTTTGTGCTCCGGGTCCGAGGCCATTGGCCCCGCCCGGCCTGTTTAAGGTCAAGGTATATTTATTTCATACCTGTAGGTAAATTTGTTTTGCAGATAAAGAAAAAAGAATTCCGTCATCCAAAAAGAAACATATGAGACATAAAAAAGAAACATAAAAAACATTTCACATACAAATTTACAAGTAAACCATTTGACAGACTGTCAAAATTAACTATCAAATACTAAAGCCCTGGCCCGACGGTGGAAACACAGCTAATGATTCCTATGAAAATGAATCAAAAAAGTGATGCTTTATCCTGGAAAATGTATCATAGATAGAGGCATTATCATTTGTGCTTCTTCAGATGACGAGTTGATCTATCTGGACCCTCACACTACGCAGCAGGCCGTGGACCCTGAGTCAGGCAGTGCTGTGGACGACCAGAGCTACCACTGTCAGAGGACCCCTCACCGCATGAAGATCACCAGCCTGGACCCTTCGGTTGCACTGGTGAGAGATCAAACTCTGTGTGCTTCCCTTCAGCCTAACCTCGTTTAGCATTTCTCCACACCCAAGATAAACCATGGGTCAAATGTTTGACGTTTTTCATGTTTTTTAAAAATAATTTATTAAAAGGCAACGTTTCGACCCTCAGGTCTTCATCAGGCACAATATCAATGTAGAGTGAAGTCAACTTTAAATAGACACAGCTGATCACCTTAATTGGGCACACACAAAAAATCATATGACAAATACAAGTCGCGTAACAAATATAAGTCGGGTAACAAATACAAGTCGCGTAACAAATACAAGTCGCGTAACAAATACAAGTCTCGCAACAAATACAAGTCTCGTAACAAATACAATTCTCGTAACAAATACAAGTCGCGTAACAAATACAATTCTCGTAACAAATACAAGTCGCGTAACAAATACAAGTCGCGTAACAAATACAAGTCACGTGACAAATACAAGTCACGTAACAAATACGCGTAACAAATACAAGTCATGCGTCACGTAACAAATACAAGTCACGTGACAAATACAAGTCACGTAACAAATACGCGTAACAAATACAAGTCATGCGTCACGTAACAAATACAAGTCGCGTAACAAATACAAGTCTCGTAACAAATACAAGTCGCGTAACAAATGCAAGTCGCGTAACAAATACAAGTCACGTAACAAATACAAGTCACGCGTCACGTAACAAATACAAGTCACGTAACAAATACAAGTCGCGTAACAAATACAAGTCGCGTAACAAATACAAGTCGCGTAACAAATACAAGTCACGTAACAAATACAAGTCGCGTAACAAATACAAGTCGCGTAACAAATACAAGTCACGTAA
Source organism: Rhinichthys klamathensis goyatoka (assembly GCF_029890125.1). Taxonomy (NCBI): domain Eukaryota; kingdom Metazoa; phylum Chordata; class Actinopteri; order Cypriniformes; family Leuciscidae; genus Rhinichthys; species Rhinichthys klamathensis. The sequence goes on from NW_026606732.1 coordinate 190,583, forward strand.
CAAATTCAAGTCACGCGTCACGTAACAAATACAAGTCACGTAACAAATACAATTCGCGTAACAAATACAAGTCTCGTAACAAATACAAGTCGCGTAACAAATACAAGTCGCATAACAAATACAAGTCGCGTAACAAATACAAGTCACGTAACAAATACAAGTCACGCGTCACGTAACAAATACAAGTCGCGTAACAAATACAAGTCGCGTAACAAATACAAGTCACGTAACAAATACAAGTCTCGTAACAAATACAAGTCTCGTAACAAATACAAGTCGCATAACAAATACAAGTCGCGTAACAAATACAAGTCACGCGTCACGTAACAAATACAAGTCGCGTAACAAATACAAGTCTCGTAACAAATACAAGTCACGTAACAAATACAAGTCGCGTAACAAATACAAGTCTCGTAACAAATACAAGTCGCGTAACAAATACAAGTCACGTAACAAATACAAGTCGCGTAACAAATACAAGTCGCGTAACAAATACAAGTCACGTAACAAATACAAGTCTCGTAACAAATACAAGTCGCATAACAAATACAAGTCGCGTAACAAATACAAGTCACGCGTCACGTAACAAATACAAGTCGCGTAACAAATACAAGTCTCGTAACAAATACAAGTCACGTAACAAATACAAGTCGCGTAACAAATACAAGTCTCGTAACAAATACAAGTCGCGTAACAAATACAAGTCACGTAACAAATACAAGTCGCGTAACAAATACAAGTCGCGTAACAATTACAAGTCGCGTAACAAATACAAGTCGCGTAACAAATACAAGTCGCGCGTAACAAATACAAGTCGCGTAACAAATACAAGTCTCGTAACAAATACAAGTCGCGTAACATACAAGTCGCGTAACAAATACAAGTCGCGTCGTAACATACAAGTCGCGTAACATACAAGTCGCGTAACAAATACAAGTCTCGTAACAAATACAAGTCGCGTAACATACAAGTCGCGTAACAAATACAAGTCGCGTAACAAATATAAGTCTCGTAACAAATACAAGTCGCGTAACAAATACAAGTCTCGTAACAAATACAAGTCGCGTAACAAATACAAGTCCCGTAACAAATACAAGTCACGTAACAAATACAAGTCACACAAAAAAAAAAAAACACATTGTTACAGAGGGAATGTTTTTGGATTTATACTTTAAGCACTTTGTCACCTTTAGGGTTGAATGAGGATTTTGATATTAACCCATTTTTATAGTGATGTAAACATTTTTTTTTTTTGTGACTTGTATTTGTCATATGATCTTTTAATAAATTCTTATGGAGCAGTAAGTTTTAGTGTGCGGACTTCACGCTGCTTTATCATTACTATTATTCTCAGATCTTTTGCATACTGTTGATTGTATTTTACACCTCAAAAGAAAAGTATGTACAATTGTCGAGTACATATTGCTTTAATCAAAGACCTGTCTGTGTTTATGTATGAAAACATTCAATTCAATTCACGTTTATTTATACAGCGCTTTTTACAATACACATCATTTCAAAGCAGCTTTACAGAAAGTGCACGAGTCCACATCACAAAACATAACGAGCCTGTGAAACCTCATTAAAAAACTCCATTTATTTGCTGAGACGAACGAATGAGAAAACGAGCCAAACGCTTTGAGCTCCAGACGGTGGAGTGTGTTCAGGCTGGGGTTTGATTGGCCGGTAACCGTGAGTGTTTGTCTCTAGGGTTTCTTCTGCAAGAGCGAGGAGGACTTCGACAGCTGGTGTGATCTGGTTCAGCAGGTAAGACTGGCACGTCTGCTTGCTTGCGTTATACTTTTAACTTGCTTTTAATAATCCTCTCTGATTTCAAGGAGCTCCTCAAGAAAAGAAACTTGCGCATGTTCGAGCTGGTGGAGAAACATCCCTCTCATTGGCCTCCGTTTGTTCCTCCCACCAAACCAGAGGTGCAGACCACAGGAGCAGGTACTGTCGGGTCATCAACCTTACGCCCTGTTTACAGCTGGAGTTAAGATGCGTTTCAGTCGATCGGATCACGAGTGGACGACACTAAACACAGGTGTAAACTAGGGGTCGACCGATATGTGATTTTCAGGGCCGATGCCGATACCGATTATTACAGGTCAAATAGCCCGATAACCGATATTTTGAACCGATATATATATATATATATATTATAGCTATGTCTGGTGTAAAACTGTAAATTAATGTCAAAATTAAGAATAACAAAGGGTTTTGACAAATACTTTCTTTAAATGATTTTAAACATATCTTTGAATCTGAGAACTGTTATTAATAATAATAATAATAACTTGTAAAAAGTGCAGGGAGCACCCAGCAGCATTCTGTAAACATTTTGTAAAACTTAAAGACTCAAAGAAAGACTTAAAGAAAATTTTAGTAATCAAAAAGCATTTCTAATGAATTAAAATCAAACTTATTCAATTTATTTACAGTTTAACAAAAATTTAATTTTTAGGGCCTTGTGAAAAACCGAACTTTTATTTTGACGGGTTGCCGTGGAGATCTTTGAGTTTCTGTGTGTTTATGATATGTCGATAACTTTTCTCAGTTGAAGCATTAAAAAGCTCATGAAGCGACTAAGCGGCTCTGGAGATGATGTTTATGCAATCATGTCCTCATATAATGATGCGGCTGAGGCTGAAAACAGCGCAAGCGTCACGCGTGCTCCAGTGTGTGTGTGTGTGTGTGTGTGTGTGTGTGGTAACTGAAATCACGCGTCTCTGCGCCATTCATTTAACGTTAGAGACACGCAGGATTCATATTTAAATAGTCTTTTTGCGGTTTGATTTGTACTGACCTGCTTTTTATTAATTCATCAAAAAGTTGACAAATTCCGTGATATTCCGCTTTATACTGTAAATTCTGTTTTTATGACTGGATTCCGCGACTCCGTCTGTTCTGCATCGCGGAAATCACAGGGCTCTATTATATTGAGGTATTTTGCAACTTCAGTGTAGTAATCTATTGCTTCTTCAGCAAAGTCTGCTGCTGCCTTAACTTTGAGAGACAACTGAAGCGTGATCAGTGAAGCGGCTCTAGTCAGCGAGTGCTCCGCGCTCCGCGCTGATTGGCCGGACTCATGACTCCCAACCAGGGGCGGCGCCAGATAATTTTTAACGCAGGTGCTGAGGGGGTGCTAGATCATTGACAGGGGGGGGGAGCTGCGCAATTAGCCTATATATATATATATATATATACACAGACACACACACACACACTATTATTTAAATGAGCAAAATTTATGAGATGTGCTCCAGTTCACGTGCAATGCAATCGCGCCCGCGCCTCCTTATCTTTATCATATTGTCTGCTATATTTGCTTCTTATTTAGGCTATACCCAGTCAATTGGTTGATGAAAAATGTATTAAAATTAAGATACAATTTATACAAAACGAAATTCACTTTAAAAAAGGCTTTCTACAAAACAAAACTTAATTTATACTTAACATAAAAAATAAAAATAAAAATCCTTTTCCTTTAAATCCTGCTTGTCTGGCTTATGCTACTCCGAGCAATGTCCGAACTTGGTATTTTGAGCACTTCTTGCGTTGTTTTTGCCTTTTCACGATGACTCGCTTGGTTTAGTCCTCAGTTGAGTCGCTTTGGATAAAAGCGTCTGCTAAAATAAATGACTAAATGTAAATGTGTAAATGTAAATTTATTGGTCAAAATCATGTCTGACCCATCATATCTTCCGATATATCGCGCATATTACTCGTGCTGTTCAATTTTCATAATCAGCATAGATGTAAAAAAAAAACTTATAATATTTTAACAAAAATGAAATGAAATGCGCTTATTTAATGGCTACAACACACATAGTGGGCCTGACTCTCTAAATTTTGAAACAAGTAACATTAACAATGCTGAAGTGCAGTTAATTACTAGTAAATGTTAACTAATCTAATTAAGTGTTACCGATTTTTTATACACCGATTCAGAGGTCTCGTGAGTTCAGTGTTGGACATGTCAGTTGTTTTAATTATTCATTAAAGTGAATGGTTAAAATGAGTCATTCGTTTGTGTATCGGACGTGTCATTAGTGGACGTCTACGGCACGCTTGTGATTATCTCAGCAGTTTAGGACATCGCACAAGATTTGCGTCAATACAGAAAACATATCACTGATAGGTTTTTTCGTTTATTGAAATGTGGTTTAGGTCAGCTGAATGGGCGGAACGCTTTTTAGAGACGATAAGCTAGGCAACGTGATTTTTTTAGCACAATTCACACACCGCGGTAATTCAGGAGAACAAATCTCCAAATGCTCCACGTGAAACTGCGGTCTTCCGACCTTTTACTATCGTGTCAATTGATTTTGATTAATATGCGCGAGAAGTGTTTGAAGTGAGAGTGCGCGTGGCCGGGGCTCTCTCTCTCTCTCTCTGCTCGTGACGCGCCCTGTCAAGCGCAGCAGTCATTCTATTCTACATCACTCACCGATCGAAAAAGGCTTTGGCGGGACAAAAAATTGCCGTTATTATGTCGAAATACCGAGATATTATATTGAAATAACGACTTAATATCTCGAAATAACATATATTTGAATATAATTGATTCCAGACATTATTTTGGGGGGTGCTATCGGGGTGCTTTGGACTTTCTTGGGGGTGCTGAAGCACCTGCTAGTCCCTCCCTAGCGCCGCCCAAATCAGATGTGCGGGGACATTAGTCTAGTCTACAGAGTGGTGAGTTCCGACAAAGGTGGCTGCATCAGAGCCAAATAGCGCATTTCAAAATAAAATTATTTTATCGGCAAATCGGTTTTGAAAATGGCCGATACCGATAACCATAAAAATGCTTGATATTGGCGCCGATAATCGGTCGACCCCTAGTGTAAACACGTCTAAATCTAAATGTGCCATTCTCGTAATTTGGAACCGGTCTGATGACTTCCCTCTTCAGGAAATACACACAAAATGATGTCAAAATATCCTCGTAATCACAGTCAGATTTGTCTTAGGTGAACGGAAACAGTTGAGAAAGAAAACATGTATCAGTGTATTGGATCTGTGCAGCTCTTAAAGTGACAGTAGCCTAATAAACCCGACGCCGTCTGTGTCATTAATGTTAACTAAAATCACTCACGGCTCTTGACTGAATCACTTTTGTAGCTTTAATAAGGATTTATACAGTGAAGACTATGCAGTGTTATCTTACATTTCAATTTCTGTACCTGAACGTTGTTCAGTTGTATTTATTTGTGCTATCGCTAATTTGTTTATTTGCTCTTATTTTATTACTGACTGTTTCCTTGTCTTTAATAATGTTTGAACCTTATATAAGTTAGGCTAGTTGTATTTTGGTTAAAACCATAGGCATGGTATTCAATATTTTGCAAAAAGACACAGAATAAATAGTTTGATATCTAAATTGTTTACTTTATTGGAATTGAAACTGGGAATCGATAAGAATCAGAAGCAAAAAGTCGAATCAGAATTGCTAAAATTCAAACAATACCCAAACCTAGCTTTGGTGAACTCTGTTTACCGCTGGAGTTCAGATGTGTTTCAGTCGATGGGATCGCGAGTGGACGACTCTACACACAGGTGTAAACGGGTCTAAAGCGCTTTGAGCTCGTCCACTTCCAGTTGAAAACACATTCGGCCGGATTGCTGTCGTAGTGTAAACGCTCATGTGACCGAATGTGTTCAAACAGCCACTAAAAGACCGTCTTCTCTCCATCTCCTGAATAATGAGTGAACATTATAGAGATCTAGCCAGACGGGGTTTAAACTTTATCAGCTGAAGACACAAGTTTGGTTTGAAGAGGGAAAACGTACCAAACACAATGTTCTCTCAGCGTTCCTGATTCCTAACACACACTCACAGCGTTCGGCTGGTCTTGCGTCTATAAGAGCAGAAACTAAAGTCTCCGGTCGTGTTCATATGTAAATTGCGTCAGCTCTGAATGATCTGAAAACACACACACATGTACCCGCCCATAGACCCTCCTCTAAAGAAATCAGGACAGAAGTGGTTAAAGTGGACGGATTAAAACACCAGGTGTAAACGGGAATGTGTCTCTCTCGTCTACCTGTGATCCCATCCACCAAAACACATCTCAATACCAGCTGTAAACTGGGATACTTTCAGACATTCTAGATAACTGGCAAAGTGAATAAGTGTTTCATAACCTGAGCGTCATTCTTCTTCCAGAGTTCATCGAGTCTCCAGACAAGCTTTTTGAGTCGGAAGAGGAGTTTGAGATCCTAAACGTGTGATCTCGGGGCCGGTCGGGTGTCTGAAGCCCTTTCTCCGCTCCACAAGTGCCTCAGATCAACACACACAGCACAAAACACGAGCTCGTGCTTCTATCTGTGGAAACAGGAGAAAACAACCAGCCAAGGATCCCGTCGCAGCGGTGTGTGTGTGTGTGACGTCTGCCTCATTCACAGGCCTGTGTTTAACTGCAGAAACTGGGAGCTGGACCAGTTGCATGAACTTTCTCGTATACTGTATGATGGAGTGGTGAAGGCTTTCATGAGGATGATATCTGTAACACACACACACACACTTACCTCCTGACCGCAGAAGATCAACCATATGCAGAATAACACTCAATCTCTTATTCAGTGTTATATAAGGAACCTTACTGGGTAAAAAAAGTGCCTCTATTTGACATATTTATGTTTTTGACTGGTAAAGGTGATGTTTCCTTTCCTTTTTAATGGGTTAATTATGTCACCCACCCCTGCACATCTGTAAATATGGCTTCAAATGAAGATATTTAAATATGTTATCGTGTTTTGGATTGGTCCTATCACTTTTTTAGAACAAATAAACTACCTAATTACGTATCGTTTATTGTCCCGTCTTTGTTCTGAGCGCGACTCTTCAGTGGTGGATGAATGAAATAATATTGATTTAATATTAATATTTAACTTCTTTAAAGAAAGAATGTATTGGCCTAATATATATACACACACACACACACACAGTACCAGTCAAAAGTTTGGAAACTTTACTCTTGTGCTCACCAAGACTGCATTTATTTGATCAAAAATACAGTAAAAACAGTAATATTGTGAAATATTATTACAATTTTAAACAAATAGTAAAGTGTAATTTATTCCTGTGATATTTTTCAGCATCATTACTCCAGTCTTCAGTGTCACATGATCCTTCAGAAATCACTCTAATATGATTTAATATCAATGTTGGAAACATTAATATTTATAGCTTACTATTTTTTTTGTGCTTTTTCAGTGATACTTTTTCAGGATTCATTGATTAATACAAAGTTTTAAAAAAATATTAACCCATAATAATTTAACACATCCTTGCAGAATAAAATAAATTTAAAAAAAAAGTGACCCCAAACTTTTGAACAATAGTGTATATTGTTGCAAAATATTTCTATTGTAAATAATGTTTTTTTTTAATTATTTATTTGTTTTTTTTTATTAACCAATGAATCCTGAAAAAGTATCACAGGTTATTAAAAAATATATATTGATCAGCACAACTGTTTCCAACATTAATAATAAATCATATTAGAGTGATTTTTGCATGATCATGTGACACTGAAGACTGGAGTAATGAAGCTGAAAATACAGCTTTGATCACAGGAATAAATTACACTTAAAAACAAATATTAAAATCTATTTTAAATTGTAATACTTAACCATTTTTACTATATATTTTTATCAAATAAATGAAAAATGTGACTTTTATTTCACTTAACTTAAATTGTGTAGCTTTGTTTCTTCTTTAGTTTTTAATATAGTAATTTAGGCAATGTGACTTGATTTACTAATGGACTATTTACACACAGGTGAAACTGGAAATATTAGAATATGGTGCAAAAGTTCATTTATTTCAGTAATTCAACTTAAAAGGTGAAACTAATATATTATATAGACTCTTTACATGCAAAGTGAGATATTTCAAGCCTTTATTTGTTATAATGTTGATGATTATACAGCTTATGAAAACCCCAAATTCAAAATTAGAATATTGTGAAAAGGTTTTCATACGCTGTAAGCCATAATCATCACAATTATAACAAATAAAGGCGTGAAATATCTCACTTTGCATGTAATGAGTCTATATAATATATTAGTTTCACCTTTTAGGTTGAATTACTGAAATAAATTAACTTTTGCACGCTTCACCTGTATTTAAGGCTTAATTTCAAGGACATGGTCTTCAGAGAGTAAATAGTAAATATTCTCTTTTTTGTCCAGTAGAGGTCAGCGATATCAACTACTGTACAGGACTATGAGTGTAAACCTGCGGTCTTACATGTCCACAGCCATGTTGCATCATACAAGACACGAGAAAGGAGATACCTTGGCACTTTTTTTTATTGCAATAGCTCTATTACAAGCAAAAACAATCTAATAAATATACACAAAAAAAAAAAAATATAAAAAATGTAGAAGTGACCAAAAAAAAAAAAGAACTCAAACACCCTCATCCTTGAAACCAAACGAGGTGTAGCATGTCGACTAGAGAAGGGATATCAAAAATTACAATATTTACAAAAGGAAGACGGCGCTGATAATGGTTCAGTCATTATTATCGACATGTTTCAACAAGCTTTCAGCATAACTGAGTACTGACCATATGAACAGCAAACTGTTGACACACTCAAATGCTTCTTCTTTTTTTCTTTTTTTTTTGTCCAACTCTTCCTTTCAATCATTGTAAAAGGCAAACAACTCGACACAATATCAGAATCCCCAAAATATAACCTCAGTAGAGCCCCAAGTATAAAAAAAAACACACGTTTGATTATTTCCCAGGCTGTCACGGTAGTTATTGTGTAGCAAAATCCCCAAGAAACGGTATACTACTGTTTTTTTTTTTCATCTCACATTTTACTTACATTAAAGCAACGCGATATCATGACACAATAGCTAGTCAAAAAAAAAGAGCGCGCCAACGAGTGTGACGCAACCCAAACGAGTGGAAAAATCACTGACGTATGATTTCGTCCCAACAGAATCTGGACTACTACTGTAAAGCTTACACATCTCACTACACAGCGTTCAACCACAACCACAACCTCAACCCAAAACCTCTTCATATAAAGCTTTCAGGTACAAGCAGAGGAAAAGGACTAGAAAAAAAGGCCCGAGAGATGAGAGGTTTTCTGAAGTTGTATATATATATATACACTGAACTCCCGCTCTCAAACCGTGCCGTAAACGGTCAATAAATAATCAATAAATAATCAATAAATAAACGAAACGTGTGGAATGCAGAGTAGCACGACGTCATCCTGCTGTGATGTGGCAGTTTGTAAGACTAGTAGTGAAATGCAAATACTGAAAACCACGAGAAGTGGCGTCAAAAACACCCGCCGTCTATGTAAACAATGCCGCGTTGCATTTTAAACGAGGACAGGAAAGCCGTGGTCGTGGAGAAACGGTATTTTGCATCACTTGACTTCACATTAATACTAATACGAGGATTTCGTGAGCGTTTTCATGAGGTAGCAACTCAGAAACACTGTCACGTCAAAAAAAAAAAAGTGCTCGATTGGAAAAGTGTCGCGTACTTTTTAAACTCGCCCAATTTAACGTTTTTAACGGACACTCTCGTATCAATGCGCCGAGAGACGTTTTACGACTCATAAAGCGAGACAAACTCCACCCCTGAAAAAATATTTGACTTTATACAAATCAAAAACCAGTGGAACTAAGTGCGGCGAGCGTCTTGAGGAGTGGCTCCCTTTACAAAAATGAGATTCAATATACAAGCTTCTCCTATTTACACGGATCCGGCGCGGAGAAACACAAACCTGTAACCAAGAGCCATGATGCGTTTCAGTTTGTTCGTACACACAAAAATAGAAGTGCTAGATATCTGAAGCTCACAGTTCTAGTCAGCGAACCCGCTCTAGTAAACAAGACCGAAAACTAAACAAAAAACAGTCTCATTCGGACAGAAACAGACAAATGAAACCGGTTGTTGAGGCAGTTATGTGGGAAACACGGAGCGTAAGAGGTTGTGCAGTTTCTCAGTCTGTGTTGTTGGAGGTCTGAGGAGGAGGAGGAGGACGAAGATGACTCCTCTTCGTCATCGTTCCAGAGGTCGTGTCCTGATTCTCCTTCGGGCACCGTTGTATTACTCACTCAATCTGCAGGGATGAGGAGATAGAGATGTTAGATATTAGCATTCCTGGGTTTGATTTCCAGGGGAATTATTACATGGCACACGTACGTCTGCAAGATGTCTGTTAAAGATCACTTCATCTGGAAAGTTTACTAACATCTGATAGACATCTTTAAGATGTCAGTTCAACATACATTCTAAGTCATCACATCTTAAAGACATCTTCTAAACGTCTATTTGACATCTGACCGGAAACGTCCTATAGACGTATCGCAGATGAGCAAACACTCTAAAAAAAATACGTCTTCCAGATGTATGTAAACACACATCAAATAGACGTCTCCGTGATGTACGTGTGCGATCAGGGTAGCTTTCATTCAAAATAAGTCACTTTGGATGTCTAGCAACTTTATCTTTATGAATTAGAGCTCATTTATACAGGTGAAACTCGAAAAATATTGTGCAGATGTTCGTTTATTTCAGTAATTCAACTAAAAAGGTGAAACTAATATATTATATAGACTCATTACATGCAAAGTGAGATATTTCAAGCCTTTATTTGTTATAATTTTGATGATTATGGCTTACAGCTTATGAAAACCCCAAATTCAAAATTACAATATTGTGAAAAGCTGTAATCCATAATCATCAAAATTATAAAAAATAAAGGCTTGAAATATCTCACTTTGCATGTAATGAGTCTATATAATATTTTAGTTTCACTTTTTAAGGTGAATTACTGAAATGAATAAACTTTTGCTCGATATTTTAATTTTTCGAGTTTCACCTGTAAACTGGAACCACATAAATCAGCAGCTTTTTTTTTTTTTAAAGTTTACTACCTTAATATTAACATTAAAGTCTATTATGCATTGTTAAGGACAAAACTGATTGGGATCCAGATTTATTTCAACTTATTAATGTTTTTTTGTTTTTGTTTTACAGCAGAATAAATTTTTGAAAAATATAACCATAAATTGGAATAATGAATAATGATGATGTTTAGACAGCTGTTTTTCTAAACACTTAGAAGCAAAACCTTTTTATATGGATAGGTTGAATGATTTCAGAAAATAAACACTTCTCATCTCTTATGATAGATCATCTCTTAAGAGTAAAAAAATAACATTTAAAGGGACAGTTCAGCCGAAAATTAAAATTCTGTCATAATTTTCTAGTTCAAAACCTGCATGAGTTTTTCTTCAGTCGAACACAAAATTGAATTACATAGTATTTTTTTCCCATACTATGGATGTCAATGGTTCCATAAACTGTTTGGTTACTCATATTTATCATATTTTGTGTTCGGAAGAAGAAACAAACTCATACGGGTTTTAAAGAACTTGAGGGAGAGTAAATTATGAGTTTTTATTTTCGGGTGAACTAACCTTTAACCTTTGCTTATAGTGTGTGGAATTTCCTTTTTTTTTTTTTTCATTAACAGAAGATGTAATATAGTGTGAGTGCAAGTCTAATCAAAGCTTTTATAAATATTGCAAGCAAATAAGCAAGACAAATTGTCACCTTCAGCTTACTTTATGATAAAGTGAGTGCAATGTCACCCGCAAACTTTTTGTTGAAATGATGTAGGTGTGAAAGAAAATAATCATCATCAGCAGGAATGCATCTTTGATAGACCAAGAATTCAAACATTTTAAGTCATCTTGGTAAAAGTTTTACTTTGACCGTCAAAACTGTGAAAGCGAGTATTTTATGCAGCATGCAAGTGGATTCCTTTAATATCATACTTGCACATCACAACATCTGTGCGCATCATGAAGTGCTCTTTACCCAGTGCTTTTCAAAGTGTGCAAAACCAAGTTTCAAAATCATGTTCAATCAAAAAAAAAAAAAAAAAAAAGAATGTCTTTGAAAGCAACAGCGATATTTTTCACTATAACAACAGCAAGTTGAAATGACAATTCTACTCCATCGTCTCGTCTCAGGACAACAGGAAAGACTTGATATAAGAAAACTGTGCAAATTCACAACTTCTTCTTAAGTAAGACTGTTTACATTACATCGTAATAGTTTGCATTCACACATGACAAACTCAGAAATGAATGTTGACGCAGCATGCAGCCTTTTACTTGCGGTCACTTATCTTGTAGCATAATGGGAGACAGAGATGCAACCAACCTTTTGAGGCAGTGGCACGTCCTCCCGAAACGGAGAAGTCTATACCAGCGTACGCATCGCTCTCTTGGAGGTTGCTGTTAGCGGTGCGCGGAGGGGGCGTGTCACGGGCAGCTCTGGCCACGCCTCTCAGGTCCAGAGCGATGTAGTTGAGGTAGCTGGATGAGGCGGTAGCGGCGTCCGAGTGCGACCACATGCTATCGAAGGAGGTGGAGTTTTGCCATCTGCTAGCTTCCGGGGGATTCTGATTGGCTGAGGGTCTGATTCCGCAACTGCTAGCGAACGAAGCAGGTGACGGGATGAAAGTCTCTGAACTGTGTCGTCTCCTTCCCTGCGGATCCGCCCTGATGACCTTCGGCTCCGTGTGAGCGAGCCGTTCGGAGACGCAAAGATGCTGCATCGTTCTCAACGGACCGTCTCCGTCGTGCGTTTTCTCGGGATCTAAATTAGCGGACGCTTGTCCATAGGAGCATCCCAAGGGACGGGCGTAGTTAGGAGGGTTCCACGGAGCTACAAGCGAGTGCCGAGGAGGCCGGTCCTTCAGGAGGCTATCCATGTTTAGTCCCAAATAGTCATGATCCGGTGAGGAGCAACATAGGTGATAGCAGGGCTGGGAAGGCGGCGGAGTTGAGGGCGAGTCTACGGAGGACGGCGACACTGCAATGTGACAGGGACGCGACCCAAAGTCCATGTGAATGTACTCTCCGGGACTAGGCGGGGTTTGGGGATCGGGTGGAGACATGGGAATGTAGTCCATCTTTTGGTGCTTGTCTCGGGACGGGGCTTTGTAGGAGCGCGGGAGAGAGAAGTATGAGGCCTTCGGGCCTTCCGGTGAGGCTTGGGAAAAGCCTTCAGCCACGGTGAGTTGGGACATGTCCATGTAGTCGTCGTACTCCGCCTGCTCCCTGCTGGACGTGCCGTCGCCCGGGAGCATCATCATGTAGCCGAATCGTTCCGCTTGCTGGTTTGCCCTGGGATGCATAGGGGTGTAATCTGCATTCGGAGAGGGAGCGATGCTGTAAATCATAGGCATGTAGCCGTCATCTTTTGGGAGTTTCTTCTGACACTCGGAGCTGAGCAAGAGAGGCTTGTTTGGATAATGCAACTCAGACTTATAAGCTGACTTCAGGATACACGAGCAAACCTGGTGTCGCTTCGACTCCACCGGGCTCGGTTCGTCCAAAGAGGACGAGGTTTGCGTAGCTTTCTGCTGCGTGACGCTTAAACTCCCGCCGAGTTTTGGCTTGGACGAATGTGCTAGCTTGAGAAAAGTCCTTTCCATGTAACTGCTCTCCTCTTCGAAAGTCCTCGCTCCATCTTTATGCCAATCCATGGTCATGTATTCAGTCAGACGGTAGTCTTCCCTAATCGGAGGCGTGCCGCCGTTGGATTCGGGAGTGGTGCAACTTGCGTGGAAGTACCTGAAGTCACACGGGCTCGGGCAGAATTCGTCAGAGGAGTTGAAGCCGCCGTCACTTGGCGAGCCACAAATGGAGGAGCTAGAGGGGCGAGTGTGTGTGTCGGAGGCCGAGCCGTGTCCGCTGCTGCTGGACACGCTAATGGGGCTGGTGGCGGACAGGAAGTGAGACACAGGAAGTGATGCGGAGCGGGTGTGCTGGCTCGAATTTGGTGAGGCGTGAGTGCAGCAGCTGCCGCTTTCTTCTCGGCCCACACTGAGGATTGGGGTGTTTAGATGCACAAGGCTTCCCGTGCCAGAGCTGAGGGGTCGATCTTGAGTGCCTTCGCCCTCGCTGGACGTCCGGTAGCGTTGACCTCGCCCTTTGTTTTTCCCGGATGGCGGCGTTCCCGTCACCGAATCTGTTCTGGACTGGCGCTGCAGTCCGGTTTGGCTTGGGGGAAGGTTGCCGAGATGCCGACGAGTCGTAATAAACGGCATTGGATTTGAGCTGGAGGACTGGCTTTTGCTCCGCGGCCTAAAGTCCGGAAAGGCCTTCAAAGCCTTCATAGTGTCCAGAATGGTCTCGTGCATGTTCTGCGCTACCACAGAGTCCTCGACTTGCACCCAGATTTCACCGGGGCCGATGGAAGAAGAGCGGCCCACCTCGATAAAGAAGAAGCTCTCGGAGTGGCCGCAGCGGCGGATGTTCATCAGCGGCAGGTTGACGGCGGGCGTCTCCGAGTTCAGCTTCACCAGGTGAATAGTTTTGGGGGAAAGGCACAGACGGTACACCCCCATTAAATTCCTAGTCTGACCCAAGCCTTTAGGTTTGACGTTTACCTGCCACACCTCCTTGAAAATAGTCCCCGGCGAAATCGTACCGTAACCGTCGTCAAGTTCGTCGTTGTCCAACTGCCCCTTTTTTCCCTCCGTCATAAGTTCGGTGAGCGACAAGTACCACTCCTCTTGCTCCTGTTCGCTCTCGGCGACCACCGCAAAGTACTCGTCTTTAGTATAAAGGGCAATGAGGTATTTGTTCTTGGCATCAGCCCTTTTGTTGACCGTAAAACACTGGGATAGGTAAATCACCCTTTTGGCAGGGCATGTAACACCGGAGGCAGCAGCTTTAAGGGCGTTTCGAAATTTCTTCTCGCTGTCATAGTACTCCAACCGACTAGGCCCGAGGTTGCTGGGGCCCCTAAGGACAAAGAACCTCTTGTGGCCATGTTTCTGTTTTCGGAGATAGCCACATTTCCATATGTCCCGGTCCACGCCGGCGGAGCAGACGGCAGCGGCGGCCAGGGCGGCAGCGGTGGTGTCAGCGCTGAGTACGCGGCAGAAGGCAGAGTCGTGCACCTTATACTGGAGGGGTGGCAGGTTCTTCCTCAATACAGCATCCTGAGGGCTCTCATCTGGGAACAGATGATGCACTTTAAAGTGGTAAGGCGGATGGTACCTCCTCTGTGGCTGAGAATGAGAGGAGGCTGTTAAGTGCATGGGCAAACGGGAGCTGTTATTGATTGAGGTGGTGGAGGAAGATGATGAGGATGGTGGCTCCCCGGTAGCACAAGAGATGTCGCCGTTAGTCGCGGTCGTTTTCGTGACAACGCGACGCGGTTGTGCCTCCAATGTCAACATGACGCCGTGATTCGGTAAATGCGGCCGATCTTCCATGGGACAATGCAATGAAAGGTCACTTTACCTCAGCTTTACGCCGATGCACGGCCCATTTTGTTGGCTAGCTCTGATACAATTACACGTTCGAGTAATCCGTGCTGCTTTCCGATGTATCGCCGCGGTGATTATTCAGCACGACAAGCACGACGAAACGTTGCATCTTCGCGGAGCCTCCATCATCGCTCGCTGCCATTATAAATCTTTATTTGCCCGCTTCACTCATGGTGGCTACACATCACTACAGCCCAGCGAAAACATCACGTGACGCGCACGTCAGCGTACAGCGCGGGGTGAACGGCGTCAGGAGACGCCGCTGATTGGTCCACTCGTGTGACAGACAGCACTCTAAACCAATCAGAGCCGTCGTTCCAGCAATAGCTTCTTGTTGATTGGAGGAGCGCGCTGCCTCTGTGTCCTGGTGCTGGAATAAATATATTTGGAATGAAAATAAGAGCCAAAAGGCGAGAACGAGACGGTTTATTTCACACAAGAATGCAGTTTTACATTTTTTTAATATTGAAAATAAAATATTGAACGATTTTAAGGACTGACAGGGGCATAGTGTCTCGCGCTGATCTGTCAGTCAAAAGTTTGGACACTCCTGCTCATTCTTTATTATAATAATTTGTATTATTATGACACTATTCAAATAGTTTTAAAATAATAGTATCACAAGAAATTGAAGTATAGAAACCATGTGGCTAGAAAGTGGTAATGTAAAAAAAAATATATATATATATAGTTTGCTGCAATCTCAAATATACTGACATTTGATCTCATTGTAATTATATACAATCGTCATATGATGAATGTTTGTGAGGATGGAGGAAGTTTATTCTTTTCTTTTAGTTTGTCTGATGTTTATACTGACCGAATCTGACACGATTTCAGATGATTGTCAATATCCCTCCATGCACCTTATCAACAGATGTGTTTCCACTGCACATTTTTCTTTTGTCCTAATAAAAAAAAAATGTTGTATCTGAATTTACTGTCATAAATACTCATTATGAATGTGTTAGACCCTGAGCAGGATTTATTGAATAATCTCAGTTGCATCTGACGGTCATAAATCCAGCCAGTCTTTAGTGCTTCACAATAAACCTTGACATTCTCTTATCTCAAACTACAACACAGCACACAACATACCGTAATAGAAAATAATAGCAATAGGAATTAAATGAGTCTATGAAAGAAATAAACAACACACATGAAGTTGGCTGATGATGAGAATCCTTAGATCCCTCAAATGTTGACATATCCGAGTCTAAAAGGCCTAATGCTGTAATGCATGTGGGCTGAGAGGATATATCAAGTTACTGAGGTTGCATGTTTTAGAAGGATATATTTGAATATCAGGCTATTAAATCTATAAACAGTCTACATCAGTGTGTCCTTGCACATTAATAGGCTATATACACTCGTGTTTCAACACACACTGCATAGGCAGAGGTACCGAAAATATTGAAAAATGTCACAATTCAACATAACTAAATGTAATATTTATATCGAACACTGCCGTTCAAGAGTTTGGGATCAGTAAGATTTTTAAAGTTTTTAAAAAAAGTATCTTCTGCTCACCAACAACAACAACAACAACAAACAAAACAAAAAACAGTAATATTGTTAAATATAATGACAATTTAAAATAACTGTTTTTTATTTTAAAGTGTAATTTATTCCTGTGATCAAAGCTGAGTTTTCAGCATCATTACTCCAGTCTTCAGTGTCACATGACCCTTCAGAAATCACTCTAATATGAGGATTTGATGCTACAAAACTATAATAAAAATAATAAAAACATTGTATTATTGTGTAAAAAAAAAAAATCAGGATTCTTTGATGAATAGAAAGTTCAAAATAACAGCATTTACAAATGATCTTGTTTTATTCATTCCAGAACTGCAATATTATAAAATTCTTTCTCTTTTCATGTTTCCAGTGATAATGTGTTCAGAGTAACGAATCTCAGTCTTACAGCCCAAAAGGCTATTTATAGACATCAGAGCCATGTATCCAGAGATCCTCTTACTAAAATGTAGTCTTTTAATAATTTCTCATTATTTTGATCTCTGAATAGACTGGTGTCCTGCAGAATTATAATCTGTCCTCATCCATCCAGCACTATTACACTCCTAGAAATACGAGGTTTTTACAGCGATGATCCCCAAAGAACCCAAAATAACCTTTTTCTTAATCTTAACCTGCAATTTTATGGACATTTTTGTCTTTTTCAGTTTTTTTTTGGATAATTGTTCCTGTGTTAATGCAAACTGCACAAATTTTGGCACAGGTGCATGGATTTTATTGTAATTTTACTATGTCACCCCCATTACCTTTAATAAATCTATTTTACACACACAATAGTTCCTCTCGGCGTCTTTTGGACAAAAATGTTCAACTGCAATTTTTAATCACGGAGCCATTTAACTATAAAATGATGCAATCTTTGTTCAGAGGCTTTCATTCAGTTGGCAAGGCGTCAAATGTACTTATTTTTTTTTTTACGAGATAATGATATTTTCTATAAAGCAAATACTCACTTTTTTCCTGTTTTCTGCTTCTGCATATTATAAAGCCAATTGGATAAATTATGCAGCTATAATTGTGTGTGTGTGTGTGTGTTGCTACGTGTCAGAGTGTGGTAGTAAAAAAAAATTGCGTGTGTGTGTATGTAATATTTGAGAGAGCAAAACTCTACTACAAATCCCAGATGCAACCAGTGTGTCCCAGTGAGTTTTACTGGCATCAACGGGGGAAACCTGTTACTGCACCAGAACAACATCTCACCGAAAGCTCAGTTTTTGAGATGTCAACCTCACATTTGAAACAATTTCTAGCAGTTTTAGAGTTCAACCCATTTTATAAAATACATATATTATATAAAATATTGTTCATAAATAATTTTCATAAACATAAACCTCTATAACTTTTTTTTGGTGTCACTTTTTTATTTTATTTTATTTTATTCTTCTTTAAAATGAGACCAAACTTTAGTCATGCTGCATATTTTTATGACACGGACATTTCTGTCCACAATGGACCTATATGTGTAACTTCTTTTAAGAGATGCACAAGGATTAAAATCATTTTAACACTGAGTGAGGAGCTGTTTTCCACTGTAAACCTTTTGTGGGATGGACAGATTTCCATGGATGTAAAAGGTTCTTGACCTTTATTTTTAAAGTGTGTCTCTATCCTTTCAGAGTCTGCAGTCAAACTTTAGTCTTGTGAGATCTAGTATATGTTATAAGTCTTCAGGTAAGAAGAGGTACGAAGATACACTCGGACTCGGGATCGCCGATGATGTGTGGTTATAACTTGAGATGTTCCAGCGCATCAGTGATGTTGGATCATGACATTTTCCTCTTGTTTTCCCATAGGGAAGATACAGATCCTCACTGCTTTCTCCAGGAGCCTCCTGAAGTCTTTAGTCTGATCTGCAACATCAGTCCTGGACAGTGTTGGGGAAACTTATGTGTTACAAACAATATCACATTACTCCCTAAAAAGTATCTAATTGGGTTACTTAGTTAGCTACTTTTTTATGGAAAGTAATGCGTTAGGTTACTTTTTAATGTGTCACTTTTTCTCACAAACAAGAAAAACAAAAAAATAACAAACAAAAAAATAACCAAAAAATCTGCGTAGTTATGGCAAATGTAAAAAGTCCCTTTTACACCAAAAGTGAAATGAATAAGCACATGCACATTCACGGCTGTACAGTAGAGGGCGCCGCTCATTCTGGGTCGCAGGAGAGAAAGTTCAACAATGGCTCTGTCCCAAATGCTCCCTAATCCACACTTTCATGACGTAACGCCGCTTTGACTGTCGGGGAGAAGTCGGTTTTGGTCACTTATCAGCCGCAGAACACACTTCTGAAACCTAAAATGATAATGGGACACCGTACGGTCTTGTGGACTCAATAGACACGTGCACGCGGCAGCCAATCCAGAAGACCGCAAGTGGACATGAAGTGTGGCGTTTAGGACAGGGCCGTAGGGGGCATGGGGTATCAGGACAGGGCTGTAGGGGGCATGGGGTGTCAGGACAGGGCTGTAGGGGGCATGGGGTGTCAGGACAGGGCCGTAGGGGGCATGGGGTGTCAGGACAGGGCTGCAGGGGGCATGGGGTATCAGGACAGGGCTGTAGGGGGCATGGGGTGTCAGGACAGGGCTGTAGGGGGCATGGGGTATCAGGACAGGGCTGTAGGGGGCATGGGGTGTCAGGACAGGGCCGTAGGGGGCATGGGGTGTCAGGAAAGGGCTGCAGGGGGCATGGGGTGTCCGGACAGGGCCGTAGGGGGCATGGGGTGTCAGGACAGGGCCGTAGGGGGCATGGGGTGTCAGGACAGGGCCGCAGGGGGCATGGGGTGTCAGGACAGGGCCGCAGGGGGCATGGGGTGTCAGGACAGGGCTGCAGGGGGCATGGGGTGTCAGGACAGGGCCGCAGGGGGCATGGGGTGTCAGGACAGGGCCGCAGGGGGCATGGGGTGTCAGGACAGGGCCGCAGGGGGCATGGGGTGTCAGGACAGGGCCGTAGGGGGCATGGGGTGTCAGAACAGGGCCGCAGGGGGCATGGGGTGTCAGGACTCGGCCTTAGGGGGCATGGGGTTTCAGGACAGGGCCGTAGGGGGCATGGGGTGTCAGGACAGGGCCGTAGGAGGCATGGGGTGTCAGGACAGGGCCGTAGGGGGCATGGGGTGTCAGGACAGGGCCGTAGGGGGCATGAAGAGAAGTCGGTTTTGGTCACTTATCAGCCGCAGAACACACTTCTGAAACCTAAAATGATAATGGGACACCGTACGGTCTTGTGGACTCAATAGACACGTGCACGCGGCAGCCAATCCAGAAGACCGCAAGTGGACATGAAGTGTGGCGTTTAGGACAGGGCCGTAGGGGGCATGGGGTATCAGGACAGGGCTGTAGGGGGCATGGGGTGTCAGGACAGGGCTGTAGGGGGCATGGGGTGTCAGGACAGGGCCGTAGGGGGCATGGGGTGTCAGGACAGGGCTGCAGGGGGCATGGGGTATCAGGACAGGGCTGTAGGGGGCATGGGGTGTCAGGACAGGGCTGTAGGGGGCATGGGGTATCAGGACAGGGCTGTAGGGGGCATGGGGTGTCAGGACAGGGCCGTAGGGGGCATGGGGTGTCAGGAAAGGGCTGCAGGGGGCATGGGGTGTCCGGACAGGGCCGTAGGGGGCATGGGGTGTCAGGACAGGGCCGTAGGGGGCATGGGGTGTCAGGACAGGGCCACAGGGGGCATGGGGTGTCAGGACAGGGCCGTAGGGGGCATGGGGTGTCAGGACAGGGCCGCAGGGGGCATGGGGTGTCAGGACAGGGCCGCAGGGGGCATGGGGTGTCAGGACAGGGCCGCAGGGGGCATGGGGTGTCAGGACAGGGCCGCAGGGGGCATGGGGTGTCAGGACAGGGCCGTAGGGGGCATGGGGTGTCAGGACAGGGCCGCAGGGGGCATGGGGTGTCAGGACAGGGCCGTAGGGGGCATGGGGTGTCAGGACAGGGCCGCAGGGGGCATGGGGTGTCAGGACAGGGCCGCAGGGGGCATGGGGTGTCATGGGGTGTCAGGACAGGGCCGCAGGGGGCATGGGGTGTCAGGACAGGGCCGCAGGGGGCATGGGGTGTCAGGACAGGGCCGTAGGGGGCATGGGGTGTCAGGACAGGGCCGCAGGGGGCATGGGGTGTCAGGACAGGGCCGCAGGGGGCATGGGGTGTCAGGACAGGGCCGCAGGGGGCATGGGGTGTCAGGACAGGGCCGTAGGGGGCATGGGGTGTCAGAACAGGGCCGCAGGGGGCATGGGGTGTCAGGACAGGGCCGTAGGGGGCATGGGGTGTCAGGACAGGGCCGTAGGGGGCATGGGGTGTCAGGACAGGGCCGCAGGGGGCATGGGGTGTCAGGACAGGGCCGCAGGGGGCATGGGGTGTCAGGACAGGGCTGCAGGGGGCATGGGGTGTCAGGACAGGGCCGCAGGGGGCATGGGGTGTCAGGACAGGGCCGCAGGGGGCATGGGGTGTCAGGACAGGGCCGCAGGGGGCATGGGGTGTCAGGACAGGGCCGTAGGGGGCATGGGGTGTCAGAACAGGGCCGCAGGGGGCATGGGGTGTCAGGACTCGGCCTTAGGGGGCATGGGGTTTCAGGACAGGGCCGTAGGGGGCATGGGGTGTCAGGACAGGGCCGTAGGAGGCATGGGGTGTCAGGACAGGGCCGTAGGGGGCATGGGGTGTCAGGACAGGGCCGTAGGGGGCATGGGGTGTCAGGACAGGGCCACAGGGGGCATGGGGTGTCAGGACAGGGCCGTAGGGGGCATGGGGTGTCAGGACAGGGCCGCAGGGGGCATGGGGTGTCAGGACAGGGCCGTAGGAGGCATGGGGTGTCAGGACAGGGCCGTAGGGGGCATGGGGTGTCAGGACAGGGCCGCAGGGGGCATGGGGTGTCAGGACAGGGCCGCAGGGGGCATGGGGTGTCAGGACAGGGCCGCAGGGGGCATGGGGTGTCAGGACAGGGCCGTAGGGGGCATGGGGTGTCAGGACAGGGCCGCAGGGGGCATGGGGTGTCAGGACAGGGCCGTAGGGGGCATGGGGTGTCAGGACAGGGCCGTAGGGGGCATGGGGTGTCAGGACAGGGCCGTAGGGGGCATGGGGTGTCAGGACAGGGTCGTGGGGGATATATTGCACTCTAATGTTGACGTCCGTGGGACCAAATGTGGTCGTTTGTGGACATCTTTTCAACATCAAATTTAGACTAATTTTAGACGTTGTTTTTAGACTAACTTCTATAACTGTAGTCCCATGTTTTAAAAGGGTGGAGGACATGTTTTCTGTACCATGTATTTACATTTATGCATTTGGCAAATGCTTTTACCCAAAGTGACTTACATTGCATTACACATTTACATTCCTAGCTTTCCCTGGGAATCCAACCCATGATCTTGGCGTTGCAAGCGCCAACGCTCCACTGTTTGAGCAACAGCATTACACATTTGTTTTTGGAAAATGATCATAAATAATCTGTATTCATATGTATTAATCATGTTGATAACACCAATGTTGATATTTGTTAATACAAAAATATTGCATATTAATCATGTAAATTTCCTGCACCTGTCATAGATGTCCAAATGAGGTCCAAAAAATGACCCAGTTCAAAGGTCAAATGTTGAACGTCAACATGACGTCCAAGTTGGGTCATGGTTGTACGTCCAAATAGTGGACCTAGTTTGGACGTCGAATAGATGTCCAGAATTGGTCATGGACCGGCGGACCCAATATAGACATGATCTGCACGTCTATCCGACATCCAATGTTTAGTGGGTTATTATGACAGCTCTCCCTCACACATCCAGCATGTCTAATAATGGTTCTTTGAAATGAAGAGAGACATGATTGAGACATAAGCTTAAATTATGTGTAAACATTTTAAGCAATAATTTAAATGCATCCAAAAAGTGAATAGAGAATGTTCTAAGAAACACAAAAACAAGCATGAGTTACTTCTGAAAAGCAATTTAATATACTGAACATGTGCAAATCTACAGCAGAACATTTTAAAACAGTCACTGATATAATCTGCTTCGTTATGGAAGGCAGGAAGCCCAAACACAACAAATTATTTATGTATTTATATTCAGTAACTTCATGACAAGAACTGCAATATTATATCTCATAGATAGCATCTCAACTCTTAAAACATTTATATTTACATTAACACATAAAGATATACTTGAATTTACAAACTATTGTGTTATCATTCAATACAATGAAAAAACAATGCATGTTTCAGGAAGAGATGATTTGAATGTCTTGGGTTCCAAACGCATATTTACGAGCTCGTTTTTTTGACACTTTGATATTGTTTCGGAAACTTTGACAAGGTATTGTGGTGAAAAAACTGGTGTGGATGGGCGAAAAAAGTCTACTTTATGGGCCGTGTGACTGTACATAGCTATTTTTGCAATGTGTGATGTTTTCTGCAATGGTAACAGAGGGCTTGGAGCTTCTGAGGAGCTCTGTGGCTGAGATTCGTTCACTGCAACCAGCCTTGGCGCTTCTCGTCCTCCTCAGAAAAGCCATGAAGTTGTCATTTTGAGAGCTGATCTTGGACGCTCCGCTGCCGAGTGTCTGAGCGCCAGGGTCACCTTGTTTATTTTCAAAGGAGTCTTTACGACCCAGGAGCTTTCTTTTAGACCTGCAAAATGGGAAAACGATATAAAAGAGAGCGGAACGCTTAAGCCAACGTCAAAACAAGACTGGAGCTGTACTGGGAACTAGAGTATTAACCTGTGAGTAGGGTTGGGAATCGGATACTTGAGGTCAGGAATTAAAATTTAGATTCCTCTTATCGATTCCTTTGTGTGCATTTTAATATGACTTCAAACCATTCGAGCGCAAGAAGACACGCGTGCTGATCTCTGTGCTGCTCACACATCTAAAACGACGTGCGCACAGAAAGCCGCACCCAAACGCGTCCGGTATAATCACGCACTGGACGGATGTCTTTAACCGTTACGCTCGCGTCTCGTGGCTTTTGCAGCATCTCGCACATGACACGGCAGTCTAAGGGCCCTCTTTTAATGATCTAAGCTAAGTGCACTTAGGGCGTGTCTGACGTCTATTGCTAGTTTAACGACGGGAAAAATGGTCGACGGGTCCGGTGCATGGTATAAAAGGGTTGTCCCTGTTCTCTTATAATAATAATAATAATTCGTTTACATTTATATAGCGCTTTTCTAGGTACTCAAAGCGCTTTACATATGGAAGGGGGAATCTCCTCAACCACCACCAATGTGCAGCACCACCAGGGGTGTGTTTCCCGAAAGCATCGTTAGCCAACTATGTTCGCAAAATCTGTCGTTATCATCAGTTTAACGAGTCTGTGTTTCCCGAAACCATCGTTCTAATGAACATTCACAAACAGCATCTCAGAGTTGTGTGTGTGAGCGACAGCATCTCAGAGTTGTGTGTGTGAGCGACAGCATCTCAGAGTTGTGTGTGTGAGCGACAGCATCTCAGAGTTGTGTGTGTGAGCGACAGCATCTCAGAGTTGTGTGTGTGAGCGACAGCATCTCAGAGTTGTGTGTGTGAGCGACAGATCTCGAGCTGTGGTTAGAAGCAGAGTTTCTAGTGTTCATGACATGTGGACTCAATAAATCCTGATCTTGAGCAAAATAAGCAAGCTGACATTCAGTGCAACCGGTGTCTTTAATCTAGAACTAGGTCTTTGAGTTTGTCAAGAGATTTAAAGTGTACCGGTAGTTTGTGAAGAGTGCGCATGTGTAAACGAGCTCTAGTGTGTGACAACGAGACTATGAGTGAATCTGGAAATAAGGCAAAATAACTGAGAAAAATGAGAGATATTCCTCAGATGCCATGATCGTCATTTATATCAAAACATCTCGCATTAATTCGATCTCAAACAGTTTCATTAAAAGAAGTTATTACTCCAACACCTGCGTGACGTCATACATAGATATGTACACTAGATGTCGCCTTGGGGTTCTAAGCATGCGTCAAAACCGCCGCCATCTTGGAACAGGGGTCTTGTCATAGGAAGTAGCTCTAGGTTACGCTGCTATCTCCGCCTGTACTTCGAATTCAAGGATTTTCAGACTTTTGTGCTGCGTATGGATGTTCACACGAACGAAATCTGAACTAGGAAGAATGTTTTGTTTTTTTTAAATCTCTGGACTCAATGATAAATACATCGTCCGACAAACAAACTTCAGAAGTAGGCCAAAGGGGCTGCGATATACGTTCGAAGGCTATATTCACGACATACAGATGAAACGCAAGGAACAACAAGGCATCCAAAAGATGCAAAAGCATACAGAGTCATACACAGTCAACAAATGAGCCACCGCATATCCTACTAATGGAGACGGAGGCTGGGACTAACAATATCAAGGAGCAACACTGTTCATGGAAAGCTGGGTAGGTCTCTATTCCCTTCTATAATCGTTATTACAAAGCAAACGGACTACGCGAGTATAACGGTGTATTTATTAGCAGCGTGTGCTAGACGACACTTGTCAGGATTTGACTTCGGTTTTGGGAAGGGGAAAAAACGGACACCCCCTCCAACCTCTCTGGGAAACGCGTATCTGTGTTACAAATGCCCCAGGCACAACGTTTAACCATATTGTTCATAAAACTACGAGGGTAATAGCCTACCGAGACCAAAAATATGAGACGCCCGTGTTAAAGTCAATGGAGCGCTGTGAAAAAGTGTCGGACCTCTGTGGGAGCTCGTTCTTGCCTGCGCTGTGATTGGTCAATCTACATTCTAGGGTGTGGCTTAGCCAAAGACGAATTGACGCATTCGTTCCATGAACTGCCTAGTGTATATATCTATGGACGTCATAAACCAACGTGGTTGAACGACCACTTTGCGACAATATGGTTTCGGGAAACAGTCGTGACTAGCTAGTTGATTTCTTCAACGATGCATCGTACTATGATAGTGAAGCAGCGAGTTACGGCGTTGTGCGGGAAACACACCCCTGGATGATGCGACGGCAGCCATATTGCACTAGAACGCCCACCACACACCAGCTTACTGGAGACAGAGTGATGAAGCTGATGAAGAGGCCAAGGGGCAATTTTGGCCAGGATGCCTGGGTTAAACCCCTACTCTTTCTTCGCCACCTTCTCTGGGCCGGCATCCTCTAACCTGGCCTTTTTAGGGGGCTTTCCTCTCAGGGCGAATGAGAGGATGCTTAATTGCTTTTTACCTGACATCTTTGAAAGACAGATGCAATGATTAATACATCCATGGCCAGGAATATAATTATAAAATATGACATGATTTTAAAAGTGACCTATAACATCGACTGTGCAATACACTTGAATTTATTTAGTGCTTATAAAATGATTAAGCCTATTTGGAGAGAGAGATGTTTATAATCTGACAATATGTCAGTCATCGTGTGATAACGAAAATATGACTAGGCCTAAACTACTTGTTCTGAGCAGGTGTTGTCAGTGAACAGGCTGTAAAACTGTTGGCTAAGTTACAGACACTCATGAAAAACTGATGCTAATTATCTGGGAAACATTCTCTAACAGCAGTCAAGTTGTCATTGTTTGTGTCAAACAAGTTGTGAATTTTTTGTAACATTAAAACAGCAGATCATGACTTATCTTGAATCTTACCCAGATACAATACTGCTATTTTCTGATTGGCTATTGTGTAGCCCCTTTCTTTTTTTTTATTGGCTGATAAGTGGCAGGCTCAACTAAGAACTTCAGGGGAGACGCGCTTGATTCCTGCCGTTTCCATAGTGAGAGCGATGCGGCCAGAGACATTTGGGGCGCTGCGGCATATTAAATATATTATAAATAGTTTTTCAGCGTGAGAAATACAATGTGTGGTGGGAGGGCGTGACAAAAGACCGAAATGAGTGACTGTCACGCTCAATGCGTGACACTTGAGAGCCCTGCTAATGCTCCCTTTAAATAACAAAGAAATACTGCGCCATTGACTTTAGACCAGGTTTCAGTTGGTCAATGGCTCAGTCTATTTCAGTTCCTCAAATTGCACCACACCTCGTTCTTAGACCAGCAGCCCATGGGCGCACAGATGGGCACAAATGCATTCGCTATTTAAACAACGTGGCGCAGGACGTGAAAATGAAAACTGCGTCAGGCTGAAACTAGCAAAAAACTAACGGGTGTATGATAGGGCCCTAAAAATGCAGCGCTCAAGTTAAAATAAGTTCCACTTTTAAAAAAATGCATCTCTAGACCTTGCGCTTTTTTTCTTTCCACTGACATGCGTCTTTAGTTTTTGACCGCAAAAATGTGTTCTGCCCTCATTCGGTTTACTGCGCGACACTGAACTGAGTTCTCTTCCGCGTCTTTTTGCACTTGAATGGACAAATACACAAAAATATGTCAAAATATCCTCGTAAACACAGTCGGTTATGTCTTGAGTGAACGTTAACGCGTGTGTATCAGTGTATTGGACCCGTGCAGCTCTTAAAGTGACAGCACTAATATTCCTGCGGTCTCTATAATAACACTAATCAAACAACAAGAGAGAGAAAATTCACTCGCTGCTCTCGACTAAATAACTTTTGTAACTATATTGTAATGTATATTTTATTTATAAACTGCAGTGTTAATTTACATTTGATTACAGTTTCTGTACCGGAATACCTGAAAATCTTAAAACACTGTTAATTTCAATTGTATCTTTGTTCAGTTGTATTTATTTGTGCGATTGCTAATTTGTTTGTTCATTATTGTTACTGAGTCATTACTGTAATAATTTTTTTAATGTATATCAGTTCGGCTAGTTGTTTTTGCGATGGTATTTTTAAACCGTGGGCAAAAGTTCCTGTGTAAGTGTTCTTTAGCCTGTTGATGTTTGTTCATGTTATTCAGCTAAAATGACATGTTTTGCAATAAGACTCAGAATAAATGTAAATGATATCTACGTTTTTTTTTTACCTCATTGGAATCGAAATTAGGAATCGATAAGAATCAGAATCAGAATCGTTCAAATTCAAACGATACCCAACCCTACCTGTGAATTATGGTGAATAGATCCTCCGTTGTTTGAGATTTGGACTTGTAAAGAAATACATCATCTTCCTCTCCTACTAATTGTAAAGGTCCAAGGTCTGGCATTCGCTCCCTCTTCTCTACGTCGTATGTTGGATGATCTGTTGACATGATGAGACAGCAACTATTGATTATGGTACAGAACATGGCAGTTTCACAAACCGAAAGATAAAATTCAGTCCATTACACCGCGTCCTAACCAGAATCGATGCGATAAGATTCCAGCGACTAATAACTTGTCTGTCCACACCAGACGCGACGCGACTATGGGACGCGATAAAAACCACAGCCAATCAGAAGAGCTCTCGGCACTCGCAACGAAATGGATACATACTGAGTATATAATACATTTGAGTTACTGAAAGAATAGTTGTCATAGAATACACTTCTCTGTTAACATTGAGTTGACAGTTTGAACGTACTTTTTTATTTTGAAAATCTGATGTAAATTGGTGCTTGTATGGCTATAAAATACACACAAAATTATATTCATTAAATACTTTTAACATTAAATAAAGCACATAAACAGTACCTGAGATTATCATACTTTCTGTTGTTGTTCCAGCCGCGACGTCGCAGAAATAGAGAGCCTAAGTCCCTCCCCTTCCGGTCGACCACCATGGGACCTTATTTCGGAAAAATATTGTATGGTAGTCAATGGCGAGAGACAACAAATATTTTGATCTCGTTTGAATTGTGCCCTGAATTACACATCTGATGTTTGTCAATTTAAAAGATACATTATAAAGTCAAGAAAGTCGCAGTTTGATGTAAAACTGTTGAGGTATAAGACTGTGAAAATACGTAATTACAAAGATTACAAACCCTACAAACCCCAAAGGCACACATTTTCTCTCAATGAATGAAGCTAACTTTACTGAAGCTAACTTTACTGAAGCTACGGTAACTTTACTGAAGCTAACTTTACTGAAGCTAACTAACTTTACTGAAGCTAACTTTACTGAAGCTACGGTAACATTACTGAAGCTAACTTTACTGAAGCTAACTAACTTTACTGAAGCTATGGTAACTTTACTGAAGCTAACTTTACTGAAGCTACGGTAACTTTACTGAAGCTAACTTTACTGAAGCTAACTTTACTGAAGCTAACTTTACTGAAGCTACGGTAATTTTACTGAAGCTAACTTTACTGAAGCTAACTAACTTTACTGAAGCTACGGTAACTTTACTGAAGCTAACTTTACTGAAGCTACGGTAACTTTACTGAAGCTAACTTAACTGAAGCTAACTAACTTTACTGAAGCTAACTTTACTGAAGCTAACTTTACTGAAGCTAACTAACTTTACTGAAGCTACGGTAACTTTACTGAAGCAAACTTTACTGAAGCTTACTTTACTGAAGCTAACTTTACTGAAGCTAACGTCTGTCATTGTTTCTCTAGTCTTGCGTTATAATCGTAATGTTACGCTGTCATGCCTGAGTGTTTTGTACCAGACTGCACACACACGAGCAGCGGATCTCGCTCGTTGTTTCGCTTCCCGGCAGATGTAGTTCATTGAGCGATTTTCACATAAAACTAAATGTTACTCTTCTGTTTTATGACAAACTGCGACTTTCTTGACTTTAATACTTATCTTTTAAATTGACAAACATCACATGTGTAATTCAGGGCACAGTTCAGACGGACTAACGAGATAAGTTGTCTTTCGCCATTGACTACAATACATATTTTTTCCGAAATAAGGTCCCATGAGCCGGAAGCGGAGGGGAGGGGCTTACGCTCTCTATAGAAACCGTTTCTAAAATAGAATCATCGCGTATCGCGCAAAAACTCTGATTAACCTGGAAAATATACCTTTTATCGCGTGTCGCGTTTGTCAGGTTAGGACACGGTGTTATATTTCTCTTACCTGGTGCACTTGAGTGCTGTTGCTCAGTGACCGAAGGGTACGTTGGGATGACGCCATATAAAGTAACATGATATTGACTTGCAGAGGTCGGGGACTTTGGAGACTTGCAGAGGTTTGATGGCGACTGGGCTTCGCCTGGGCTCTTCAGAGCGTCTGAGTTGTGATAAAGCGAATTGTCCACAGCTGGAGTCCTTGCCAGAGGAGGGGGTGGCGCTCTTCTCTTCTTATGGAGTTGGTTACAATAGGTGGTGGTGTTGAAGGGGACCACGTTTGGATTCTGTGGCTGAAAAGCGCATGGGGGTTGAGGCAACCCTTCCAAAAACAGATGATGTGCTTGTTCAGTACTTTGTGAAGGTACAGTAGTCACTGTTGGTTTTGCTTTGTTAACCATTGCGTAAATGTCTTCTGATCTCTCACTGGCGATGACCGTTGGCGTTTCTGCATTAGAAGTTGCTCCGAAACGTGGCTGAACCACAGAATTGGGCGGCCATTTATTTCTCTGTGGCTTCGGAGCCACTGGTGGTTTGGCTTTTTGGTTGTTTGTAGGGCTTAAATTGTTCCCAGTCTCCTCCTCGATAATGCCAGATGTAGTTTCCGGCGCGTTCTCCAGATCAGTGCTACTGACTGCCCGTAAACGCACACTATTCAAGTCCTCCTGGGTAACGACTGGCATTATCATCATGCTGTTACTCATCCTTTGCTTGGGTCTGGTGGATTCAGTGCTGTCCGAGTAACGCCGATTCACTTTGGGCTGAACTGAAGGCTCTGGATCGGGAGTGTGTTGTTGAAATTCAGGAAGCTGAAGAGAAAGCCTCGCGTTACGGTGTTTGGTTCTCTGGCCTGGAATAACACTGGAAGGCTTATGGCGCATCCTACAGGACAGGACCGACTGAGTTGGTGTTTCACATTGGCTCGCGTAGCCGCTCGATGGAGAGTTGCGCTTTGAAGGCGAAGAGATTGAGGGCTGGGAAGAGTGTGATGACGACGGGGATGTGTTTATATCCGAGATACATTCATTTATTGGAGTCGCCACGGAGGACTTGCACGGTTCGCTGGAGCGAAGCTCATTTAAGGCCCTGTGACCGGAGACTGATGTCTTCAACGCCATCTTGCAAGGCGCTTCCGTTGGTTTCTTGCACTTGCCGACGTCTTGCTTCGAGGTTGGAATGAGATCTGGGAGTGTCTTGATGCTTTGGGAGTCTTTTCTAAGGTGAAGTCCCTGTGTTTTATGCTCCGCCGCGAGCCTTTGGAGGGACACGGTTCGTACAGGTGGAGCTGGTTTTCTTTTGGGCTTCTTGAGGACGATGCTTCGGGATCGAGATCGAGGTACGGCATCGGGAAGTCGGTCTCCTCTTCTTGTGGAGTTGCTGTCGCTGTCCTCCGAGCTGCTGCTGGGATATGACAGCGCGTAGCTTTCGCATCGGCGTCTCGCCACACCTGGGTTGGGATTGACAGAAGTGGAAAGTGACAAGGAGCGTCTGTGGAGCTCTATGTTACTGGTTGGTCGACTCCTACGCTCTTTCCTCACACCGTCTTTATCCCGTCTTGAGTTTGCCGGTGATTCCTGGCTCGGGTCCTCTGGATCCTGGAACTGCGGAGGGGGTTTGATCACGTCAGGTGCCGTCAGAAACGAGTTCACGCTATCATCCCACTCGGATGAAAAGGTGGATACGTTTGGGCCGCACCAGCCCTGGGCAGAACAAAGCAGGGTTGTGTTTTCCATCTTGGATTTCAGTTCAGCACTTTCTCATGAGAAATATTCCATTGGCTCCTTCAAACTATTCTTGAAAATGGGGAACCTGAATGGGGCGACAGAAAGGATAATTCATTGCAGGGCTGTGATGTTATAAAATAAAATGGTAACACTTTACAATAAGGTTCATTAGTTAACATTAGTTCATGACGTACCGTAATTCCTCAAATAAAGACCGGGGCCTTTATTTACCTGAACTGCAGATGGTAGCCGGCTTTTATTTGAAGCAGGCTTTTATTAGAGGCAGGCCTTTATTTCTAATTCGCGATCCCCGCCCGCCAGCCAAGTTTCCATGGTGACGCGTCATGCTTGGCACGTGTTCACCACAGCCAAAATAGCGCTATATGACAGATGTAGCGCTTTTATTTCTAAATATTAACAAACTTGCTTACCATGTCATCAACTATCTTCTATTCTGACTCTCAAATCCGTGTGAGTTTGTTTTGTCGTTTAAAACCCTTTATAAATGATCTTGATCTGTAACGTGAGATGGGCACCGCAGTTCAGAGATTCCTGTCTGTTGGATTTGTTACGTTACAGCGTGTGAATTCTTCAGTTTCTCCCGAAATACATGAAAGTAAGTGGCCGATCAACTGGGAGAAGAATAAACTTTATAGTTACTTACACTGTGTATCTGATATGAATAAAACATGTCGCCAAATATATTTGAATGGATTGTTATTGCTGCTTCCATAGACACCATTGTGTATTTTACAAACTATAAATGTATTGTTTTGCTATAAATCATATCTATTTAAATGTCTGAAACCTAAAATAAACATGTGGTTAAAAACACTGAATAGTTGTGATATGACAACCGCTGAGCGAGTCCGTCTTTGAGTGTACACTAATCTTTCCCCGGCCTTAATTTGAGACCGGCCTTTATTTGTCCGCGTTGACCACGCCCCCGGCCACTATCAGAGGCCCGGCGTTTATTTGAATACCGGTCTTTATTTGAGGAATTACGGTATTTGTATATCAGACAAATGGAAATGACAGCAGTATTCATATTAATGAATCACGGCATATTGATGACTAACTAAAAAAAAAAGAAGAAAAAGATATGTCTCAATGGTCACAGTACGATAAAGCAACCAATGGCTATGGGTAATCCTCACCTTCATTTGATGGTTTGAACATTTCAAACATCAGTAAGGTTCATTTATTAAACATTAGTTAATGTATTAACTAACATGAACTAACTAGAGGTGAAACTCGAACTTAAAAGGTGAAACTAATATATTATATAGACTCATTACATGCAAAGTGAGATATTTCAAGCCTTTATTTGTTATAATTGTGATGGCTTACAGATATGAAAACCTTTTCACAATATTCTAATTTTGAATTTGGGGTTTTCACAGCTGTACGCCATAATCATCAAAATGATAACAAATAAAGGCTTGAAATATCTCACTTTGCATGTAATGAGTCTCTATATAATATATTAGTTTCCCCTTTTAAGTTGAATTACTGAAATAAATGAACTTTTGCACGATATTCTAATTTTTCGAGTTTCACCTGTATGAGCAATACATTTGTTACTGTATTTGTTAATCTTTGTTAATATGAGTTAATAAAAATAAAGCTGTTCATTGTTTGTTCATGTTAGTGCATAAACTAATGTCAAGTAAAAAAAATTATAAATGCTGTTTAATAAATATGTGCAGTTCATTATGAGTTCATGCTAACTAATGTAGTTAACTAATGAACCTTATTGTGAAGTGTTACCAATAAAATAATCTTTCCCACTAAAAATATCACTGGGTGACATCATTGTCCAAATGCTTTAAAATCTGCCCATCTCGGTCTTAGTTTGGCACATGAGTGGGTGTTTGCCATGGCAACCGTTACCTGTTCATCCATACAGAGACTCCAGAGAAATCTCAACTGCATTTACACATTAATATTATTGCTCTCAGAAGCCATCACGAGTGGCGAAGGACAACAGAACGCCACGCAAAATGAAAAGGTTGATTTTTTAAATACTGTAGGAATTCACCACGTCATTTCATCGAACATTGCACTCTCAGTACGGACAGGTAAGGCTCAGGTGAGGGTTACAAGGCCCTCCTCTGTATCATCTTACCAAAGTCATTAGCAACAGTCTGGCCTTAGTGGTTATCTTTTCTGAAAGTTGGAAATAAAAGAAATAAAACTGGCATTTACAGCCATCAAAGTGATCTTCTGAATTATTTTCCTTATATCTCCCTTCTTGTGCAGCCCAAGGGCCGAAATAAACTTCTTTATTATTAACCCCTTCCCTATCACATATTTTATTACCGTAATTATCATAAATTAGGTATCATTCGAAAGCTCACACATTCATCCCGTTAAAGGCACTTTGAAATCGGACACTACGTTACCATGGAAACAGAACTTAAATTCCTTTAATCGGGCTCCTCCCTCTCTGGTGGGCGGTGTCATGTTTCATATTACAAAATTTACTGCACTTTTTATAATCGAATCTTCTTTCTAATCCTGGAAAAACATATCGTTGGAAAGGCCTGAGACTCAAGCTGCCATGTTTGGGGATTGTTTTGAGAGAGAAATGTATTACTTTGTGACAGGAGAACGCAAAAAATATAAAAAATTCAATAGAATGTGAGCGCATAAATAAAATCTCATGGGAGCTTACATTTTTGTGATATCAAGTTCAAATTTGGAACGAAACTTGGTTAGACATATAGCTTTTATGGAAGCTTGTTTCCGCCACTGAGAAATTATAATAATTGCGGCTTTTTAGCTCGCATTTCTGACTTTTTTTCTCTCACAATTGCGATTTTATATCTTGCAATTCTGACTTTTTTCTTAGAATTATGTGATATAAACTCGCA
Source organism: Rhinichthys klamathensis goyatoka (assembly GCF_029890125.1). Taxonomy (NCBI): domain Eukaryota; kingdom Metazoa; phylum Chordata; class Actinopteri; order Cypriniformes; family Leuciscidae; genus Rhinichthys; species Rhinichthys klamathensis. The sequence continues at coordinate 224,910 of NW_026606732.1, forward strand.
ATTGCGTGTTATAAAGTCAGAATTGCGTGATTTAAAGTTGCAATTGCGAGTTATAAAGTCCAATTCGGAGGCAATTGCGATTTTATATCATGCACTTCTGAAAAAATAAGTCAGAATTGCGAGATACAAAAGCGCAATTGTGAGAGAAAAAAAGCCAGAAAAAGAAAAAGTCAGAAATGCGAGCTAAAAAGTCCCAATTATCTTTTAAAATTGTTTTATTCCGAGGCATAAACAAGCTTTTGTCCACAGCATTTTTAGATAAAAAATTGTTTTCTAAAATACATATTGTGTATAAAATATGTTTTTTTTTTAGTACAAAAACTGTGTGTGTGTGTGTGGGGGGGGGGTAATAAAGTATAATGGGGTGTGTGTGTGACAGTTAAGGGGTTAATATAATATTATTTAAGTGATGATGTCATGTTACACGTCATTGCTGGAAAAATAACAAAAACAAAATGATCGCACAGAATATCTGCAATCTGCTTTCACTGGAATGACTCATGATTTATTCAATTTTTAAAAAAAAAGTCAATTTATTCATGTAATTTATTCAAAGTGTCTCAGACAGCCAAACCCACCATACACCATCATGTAAATACTGAATGCATCCATTATATAACAGAGTCAAGCCCAATGCTAATTACATTTCAAAACATACAATTATAGTAAAATATGATTAAAAATATAAAATGTCTCAGACACAGTATGTGTATAAAAGGACATTCAAATGCCATAAGAGGAAACATGATGAAGATTATAGAAAAGATCTTAAAACGAAGGCTGAAAGAGACCTGTAGAGCGTCCCAAGCATCAGGACAACTACATATAGATCAGAAAATGATACCTAATGTTAAGACCTGCTTTTCAATGGCTGGGATCTCAAACCTAGACAACCTGTCGCTCTGTGCGGATAATAAGCAGCATCCCTGACCACCAGCGGTCCACATGAACCCACATAAGCATCCTTCAAATCAAACAAAACATTAAAGAACACACACATCTATCTCGCGACTCACATGCTGTTGCATGTGCATTGTGACGTTGCTACTCACAACCAGAAAAATATATGTTCATAACCATCCTGATGTGCATGACACAAGTTGCCATGTTGGAATACATATGCAAAAATAAAAATGCTAATGAAAAACCATGAATTTAGAAAGTGTTACTGTCATTGCACGGCCAAAGTCAGAGGTCACTTCGCCAAAACGCACAGTATTGCCGCAGAGGACGAGCGTCATACGCAAAGGCATGAAATCGACCAACCTTTAAAATGCAGTAAAGGACATTTCCCCGAGACCTGAGGACGATCAAACCCAACCGTCTCAAAACGTGTTCTCCGTCTTACCTGTCATTCGCTCTGGAGAACGAGCCGTGCCTTCGGATGCTGTTCCCACTCTCTCTCTCTCTCTCTCTCTCTCTCTCTCTCTCTCTCTCTCTCTCTCTCTGGCTCAACGCATTCACATGCTGTTGCCATGACGATAGGAAGTGGGCTGCTTGCTTCCTCTCCGAGTTCAAGTTCGTTGAATCCTGCGTAGAGAGAGAGAGAGAGAGAGAGAGAGAGAGAGAGAGAGAGATATTATATAAACACCAAATCCTCAGAGACACTGCAAAATTCACTTGCTGCTTGTCAAAAACACCAGAATCCACATAGATGCTCAGCCGAGGACAGTCACGCAGTGAAATATACTCTAAAATCCACCGCAACACACTGTAATCTGCATTATGAATCCAGAAGATTGCCATCAAATAGCAGCTACGCACATGGTTTTGCAATTACTCTAATAATCAGATGCATTGACAACACAACAACACCACATTGAAACGGCGCTGATATTAAGATTAATGGGTGACACTTTATTTTACAGTGTCCTTGTTACATATGTTACTTATACCATAGTAATACCATAATTACATGCAACTAACCCTCAACCAAACCCTAATCCTATAACCCTATAGTGGTATTACTCAGTGCTTAAATGTAACAATGACTCCAGTGTAACCGAATAATGTTATGTAGCATTAAGACCAAAAGCTGTTGGAATCCGCACTGGATAAAAGTTAAACAGATGAAAAATCCTCTGCTTTCATGCAGATCCACCCGTTTTCAGGACGACTGCGAAACACTGCCATTGTTCTGCATTTTCCACATTTCGGCAACAGAGGTGGTGTGAGTGCGTGTGTGAAGAGGTGTGAAATATATAATCAGTCCGTATTACACAACTCAGTTGCATAACAAGTGCATTTTGATCGTAAAAACTTCATGGTGATGTTGTTTAGTGGAGCAATGCATGATTTCGAGCTTAGACCAGGAGGTGTTACTTTCAGTATATGAGGGTCAGACAGTTGATATATGATTATTATATTAGGTTATATTATCATTATCTTCACCTGGAATGTTACAGTGACGACGCAGTGTTCTTGCAACAGGAATTTCGCATATTTGCTCCGTTAATGTAACAAATTGCGATATGTGATAAATATTTGTTGCAAATAAATTAGCATTTTAGTATGGACTTTTTAAAATATGCTTTGTATATATTGTTTGTTCTGTCTCTGCTATCAACTTTAACCCTCTGGTGCTGGTACCAAAAAAAAAAATTATTGGTAGCCCTTGACGGGGTGTGCATAAGACTGACATGACACCTTCATAATCATGACTGGACACATGTAGGATGTTTTATGCATGTTTATGACAACTGTCATTAAGTGTCATTCGCTCAATTATGACATTTTTAATGCAAATATGACATTGTTTGAGATGTCTTTGTTATGACAACTTGATATAAACCAATACATCATAACCTGCAGTGTCTTTGTCATGACAACTTGACATTACTAAGACAACACAACCTGTCATAAATATGTCATAAACATGACATAGCAGATTAATTATCAAACTTAGCTTTATGGGTTAACATTACATTAAACTGTCACGTGGTTGGTTTTGACATTGGCCATTATAACTGTCATGAATATTTTTCTTGAGCTCAACTACAGTGGTACAAATTGAATTTGTCATTAAAATGTTATAATGGCCTTATGACAGCCAATGTCAAAACCAACCACATGACAGTTTAATGTAATGTTAACCCATAAAGCTAAGTGGTTTCTTAAGTTTGATAATTAATCTGCTATGTCATATTTATGACAGGTTGTGTTGTCTTAGTAATGTCAAGTTGTCATGACAAAGACACTGACAGGTTATGATGTTATGGTTTATGTCAAGTTGTCATAACAAAGACATCTCAAACAATGTCATGTTTGCATTAAAAATGTCATAATTGAGCGAATGACACTTCATAAACATGCATAAAACCTTCTTCATATTCATGACAGGTGTCATCATGTCATGATTATGAAGGTGTCATGTCAGTCTTATGCACACCCCTTCAAGTAAAGTGTTACCAAATTATTATTTTTTTAATGAAATAAATGTACTATATTTTCGTTCAATAATATTTTTTTTATTTAATATTTTGTATTTTTAGGGGGTTTATGTAAAAAAAAAAAGTGAAAATAAAAAAAAGTTATAGAAGTTTAAAGCTCCAGTCCGTAACTTTTTTAAGTTAAAAATAATCCAAAATAATTATATTAAAAAAAACTTATTCTGCCAGTGGTCAAAACTATCTGCTTGCCATAGCTAGATTCAAAACGGTTAGCTTGTAATAATGATTTTAATTCCAGTGGTACTGGTGGGTTTCCGCGGGAAATTCGAGCATGTCTTTGCGTCATGACGTCACACTCGTACACATAAAGAAGGAGTTTCGGCTAGCCGGCTATACTGCGCGTGACGAGATGTTTAGATGTATAGGCTTTTCTCGCAGCACTTTACATGATTAAACTTATGGCATCCAGAAAGATCCAAACAACAATCATCAGTGTCAACTGGAGATTCAGCAGTTATAAAACCCAAAAGACTTCGTACTTCGGATTTAAGGTGGCTAGAGAAAGAGAAAGAAACCGTCTCATGCGAACACAAGGATTGAAACATCGGCGGGGCTTTTGAAAAGTGCGTGAACTCCGTGTTTTGAAGGGGTTCAAAACGGAAGAAGAGACGGCTTTTTTCTGCTGAACAAGTAAGACATTTCAATAGTTCAATCGTGTAACAGTACGTTTTCTTAATTCACACAGTTATGGAGTTTCCTTTGTTGTGCCTTTCTCGTTTTGCTATTATGGAGAATATGAATTCTGAACTACACAGGTAACCATAAAACACATTAAATTTAACAATAGTCACGCAATGCTGATGTGATGTTGTTAACATGAACAATTTGAGAACAAAGTAGGCTATAATTTGCACGGTTGCTGTAAATCGCGTTGATTAAATCTAACGAAGCTTATCATGTCGAATGCTTTTTCCCCCTTAGTTGGTCAGAACAAAAATGGGTGTTACTTACTTGTTCAGAAGACATTTTCTTATGAAAATTCTTATGTTGGTCAAACTTTCAAAAAGTGAATCTGATTCTGTATGCCAGTATCCACACAGCGCGGTGACTGACAGCAGCACTCGCCTCAAAGCACTGTGTACATCCGCGCTGTTTCATGCCGATTTACAACCCACGTAAAGATAATAATTCCGCGAATCACTGCAGTAGAGATGGCGACAAAGAGGAAAAGATACGGACTGTAGCTTTAAGTTTATGATTATGGAAAACACACAAAAGTAGGCCTACTATTTTTAAGTGTTATGTGAAATATATATTTTACAAAACACGTTTTACTCGAAAATCTATAATATTTAAGTAACAAATCTAAACAAGTTGTGTTCCAAATTTGAGGTTGATTGTTGATACCTCAAAAAACAAGCTTTCGGTGAGAGTGTGTTTGGCTGCAGTGCCGAACGCGTCCACTAGAGGAAATTCGTTACTACAATCAATGCGCTCATTTTTGACGATTTTTGACGGCGAGGAGCAAAAGTGTGACTAGTTTTTTCAGGCCAGTTCAACCTTTTCGAATCATGTCCATATTTGTTTGTGTTCACACAGCAAGTACCAAAACATTTAACAAGTTTTGTACCACAGGGAAGAAAAAAAAAATTCAAAACGTAAAATTTTCCGCTCAAAAACAACTGAACAGCACCAGAGGATTAAAACAAAACCTTCTGTCTCTTGTTTGGACACTATATAAATTCGTTTCTTACACATGAAATGTAAACCTCATATGAAATGTATGACATAAATTTGTGTAATCTATTACACACAAAACAAAACAACTTGATAATTATTCTGTTTGTACGTTACCTCGAACTCTCCCGCCATCTGGGTTTAAAATGAATATTCAGGGGGATTCGTCACCCTGGGTCACATGACCATAAAAGATTGACGTGAGCATGACATGTAGCCTAGCCTTCGCTGATGGACTTGGAGGGCCCTGTCACTACTCGATCCGTACCGGAAACACGATCTGTACTGCGCATGTGCGAGAACGCGTCTCCTTCCTGTCTGATGTCGAAACCATTTACGGCAGTTGTTGTTTGACACTACACGATCCGTATGGTAACCATGATCGTAACTGAAGCCCCTTAACTGACTTTTATTTATCCTTCGTCATTTTATTTATTGTTTATTTATTTTTATCTTTAATTTATTTTCTTCTCCCTAAAGTTGTGTTATTCTACGTGTTCCGTTTCCTGTTAACACTTTTATTTTTTTCAATTCTGTTTAAGCCAGTTACTGTTGTCAATACTCTCACCACACGCTCTCACTCTCACTCTCACCACACACTCTCACCACACGCTCTCACTCTCACCACACGCTCTCACTCTCACCACACGCTCTCACTCTCACTCTCACCACACACTCTCACCACACGCTCTCACTCTCACCACACGCTCTCACTCTCACCACACGCTCTCACTCTCACCACACGCTCTCACTCTCACCACACGCTCTCACTCTCACCACACGCTCTCACTCTCACCACACGCTCTCACTCTCACCACACGCTCTCACTCTCACCACACGCTCTCACTCTCACCACACGCTCTCACTCTCACCACACGCTCTCACTCTCACTCTCACCACACGCTCTCACTCTCACCACACGCTCTCACTCTCACTCTCACCACACGCTCTCACTCTCACTCTCACCACACGCTCTCACTCTCACTCTCACCACACGCTCTCACTCTCACTCTCACCACACGCTCTCACTCTCACTCTCACCACACGCTCTCACTCTCACCACACGCTCTCACTCTCACTCTCACCACACGCTCTCACTCTCACCACACGCTCTCACTCTCACTCTCACCACACGCTCTCACTCTCACCACACGCTCTCACTCTCACCACACGCTCTCACTCTCACCACACGCTCTCACTCTCACCACACGCTCTCACCACACGCTCTCACTCTCACCACACGCTCTCACTCTCACCACACGCTCTCACTCTCACCACACGCTCTCACCACACGCTCTCACTCTCACCACACGCTCTCACTCTCACCACACGCTCTCACCACACGCTCTCACTCTCACCACACGCTCTCACTCTCACCACACGCTCTCGCTCTCACCACACGCTCTCACTCTCACCACACGCTCTCACTCTCACCACACGCTCTCACTCTCACCACACGCTCTCACTCTCACTCTCACCACACGCTCTCACTCTCACCACACGCTCTCACTCTCACCACACGCTCTCACCACACGCTCTCACTCTCACCACACGCTCTCACTCTCACCACACGCTCTCACTCTCACCACACGCTCTCACTCTCACCACACGCTCTCACTCTCACCACACGCTCTCACTCTCACCACACGCTCTCACCACACGCTCTCACTCTCACCACACGCTCTCACTCTCACCACACGCTCTCGCTCTCACCACACGCTCTCACTCTCACCACACGCTCTCACTCTCACCACACGCTCTCACTCTCACCACACGCTCTCACTCTCACCACACGCTCTCACTCTCACCACACGCTCTCACTCTCACTCTCACCACACGCTCTCACTCTCACCACACGCTCTCACTCTCACCACACGCTCTCACCACACGCTCTCACTCTCACCACACGCTCTCACTCTCACCACACGCTCTCACCACACGCTCTCACTCTCACCACACGCTCTCACTCTCACCACACGCTCTCACTCTCACCACACGCTCTCACTCTCACCACACGCTCTCACTCTCACCACACGCTCTCACTCTCACTCTCACCACACGCTCTCACTCTCACCACACGCTCTCACTCTCACCACACGCTCTCACTCTCACCACACGCTCTCACCACACGCTCTCACTCTCACCACACGCTCTCACTCTCACCACACGCTCTCACTCTCACCACACGCTCTCACTCTCACCACACGCTCTCACTCTCACCACACGCTCTCACTCTCACCACACGCTCTCACTCTCACCACACGCTCTCACTCTCACCACACGCTCTCACTCTCACTCTCACCACACGCTCTCACTCTCACCACACGCTCTCACTCTCACTCTCACTCTCACCACACGCTCACATGTAAACATGTAAACAGCACAGGAATTCTCTGAACACTGTTGAAGAGAAACCTGTAAAAGGGAAAGTCCAAAGTAATTTTAACAACAGTAAACAGTAAACAACTGCTAGCTTGTTTTAACATTTATACATGCATACTTAAATTAGCTTTACACAATTCCATCCTTTAAAACATACCCCAAGGTCTCTTCCTGTTTTTTTCAGTCCAGGATCCTGGGTCAATGGAGCTTGCAATGTGCCTGGCATTCCAAAGAAAACACAAAATACATAATATGTAATTAAATTATCAGTTATGTATACTGATAATGAGGATTTTAAATGAACTTGAAGCCTGAGAACGTGGATCTTATGTGAACTTAAAGCCTGAGAACGAGGCTTTTATGTGAACGAAGCCTGAGAACGAGGCTTTTATGTGAACGAAGCCTGAGAACGAGGCTCCCTTTGCAAATTGTAACCAAATAACATGCCTGGAACAAAGCTAGTAAATCAATTATCTTTAGTCTCAACCTAAATATGGTTCTGTAACTGTCATCTCCAAAACCATCAGGACGAAGAGAATCAAGGAAAAGTATCTCCCTTTTAGCTACCAACATAACCTGCAATGGGTATTTTGTTTATATCCATGAAAATAGAACGCACTTAATCCTACCTTTTGTAAATGATACAGCTATGAAGATTATAGAAAAAAAAACTCAACACAGAGCAGATAGTGATCCGCTTCATTCGGCTGTCTGCTCCAAGCTGGAAATAGTATTCTAAAAATAATAAGTATCAGATCCTTGGACCTCACGTTTTCCTAATAGTATTGGAACAAAATATCATTCAATAATCATATACTTCTGTGCCTGTTCCCAAAAGAGTTATTTCTTGGTTGATGAGTATGATAGCAAAAAAACACAAACAAAGCACTTGCAGGCAAACAATACAATGGGTCCACATTTTGGTCTTTCCAGGTGGGAACCACATAAGGTCCACAATGTGAACATCTTTTCCCTTATGGAAAGAACATTATAAGTTACTGAACACGCATACATTAAAATAAATACCGTTTCTGGCAGTGGTCCAATCAGATCCAAACCAACCACCTCCCAAGCTTCTTTTACCTGCATGCCACAAAATTAGTATTAGTCAAATGCTGGTAAAACTGTACACAAGCTTGAGACTAGCTTGTTAGTTTCATCAGTATGCTAAAACATTGTAAGCAGTACCTTAATGGAATGCAAAACTGGCACAACAGTCATGATTGGGTCATTCAGCTGGCAGCGGTGACAACATCTGACCTAAAAAGCAACACATTTTTTCAACAAATTGTCTAGAAAAATAGCCAGTTGATGAGAGGCGGTATTAAAATTAAGTGACATGGCATCTGTGGCTTTAATATGTTAAGTCCATATGCTACTGCAGTTGATACAAGTTGGTGATAATACAGTAGTCAACATTTTAAGTGGATAAAGACCTTTTTATTAAAGTTATATATGACTTTTGAACAATACCCATTCTTGTCTTAGGACAACTTCGATTAACTTTTTTGATCCACATCAAATATAACTTTTAAAACAAGGAGGTATCAAACAAAGGTGGCAAAAGTTGACACAATCTTAAGTATAGATATAAGATACCCATTAAGTTTGTAAAATTACCCATTCTTTCACGTCCTGGATAATTGTAGACCAATAGTAGCCAGCAATAACCCGGTTTTGAGTGCCTCTGACGCCACTATGATTGCCAGTCCCAGGATTATTATGGCACTCCGTGAGAACAGACCTCTTCTTTTCCTCTGACAGGACAACTAGCCGCATATACTGCATACTGGGGCCGATGTAGAAGAGTCTGTCGTCTGTTTTAAAAGGAAAAAAGAAAACGTCTGAAAGAGTTGAAGTTCAAAGTAAATAGAAAAATATCATATTACTATCTGATATCTGACAGGTTTAACTACATTAAAGTCACGTATTAATACACAGATATGGGAGCTGAACAAGTAAAACAACTCAAATTTAAACAATTAAAATAACTTGATATTTTAAACTAATTTGTCCATTTAGCACATGAGGTTGTACCAGTCAGTCATTTCTCTTCTATTTTTCATTATAAAATCTTCCGGTTCTTTCTTACCCCCGGTTTCACACAGACAAGGCCCAGAGTGTAAAATGCATATTTGAGCTGTTTTAACTAAAAGCAACACCGTGACTGATACATCTTAAAATATGTCAGTGCCATTTTTTGTCTCAAGATACACACGAGTAATGTTTATTTTTTCTAAAGCATGTTTATAAAAGCTGGCAGTAACGATACCCTCATTTCACAATTAGATACATATCACGATACTGAACTCACGATACGATATTATTGCGATACTCCCAAGAAATATTATAAAAGGTTAACACAAAATGCACTGTTGATTAAAATGCTAACTTTGATATTGCATTGTGGGTTTAAATTAATAGGCTTGGAATTGGTGCTTGTAACCCAAGGATGTTTCCACCAGAATAAACATATTCATGATTCTGAAGCTGAAAATACTTAATTATTTTAGACGAATATAGCCTACTTAACATTCTGGTAACATAAGACGTTTGGCATTGATTATCAGGACCCACAAATATTCCCCATTTATTACACATTATAATCAACATTATAAAGTAGTTTAATGTAGTAGTACTTACACAAAAACTCTGAAAACATCAAATTTCTTCCTCACACAGTAATTTTTATTTTGGGTGAACTATCCACGATACATATTGTCACTATCCACAATACGTATTGTTGCATTTTTGTATTACGAAATATTGTGGCACGATATATTGTTACACAACACAATTGAACTAAGGCATAATCCTGGATTAGTCTTACTTGTCATAGTTACCTTTGATGATAAAATTCGCAGACGACCGTTTCACATTCCGACGTTTAGCGGGATTGTCAGGCATTTCTCCTTTTAAGAGAAATTCTTGAACTTTCACATAAAATGCAAAAGAATCCATGTTTTTTTCCGCACATGCAGGACAGTAAAGTACAAATCGTGCCAGTAAAGTTCGGATCGAGTAGTGACAGTGAAGTTGTCGTAAAAACATTGATGATGACAGGAAGTGGCCGAAAAACTTCGTTCTCGCACATGCGCAGTACAGATCGTGTAACCGGTACGGATCGAGTAGCGACAGGCCCTTCGTGTTTTTCTTTTTCTTTTTTCTTTTTTTACTCTTTTAGTACGAAACGAAGGTTTTGCCACTTGCTATGTGAACACAAAGAATCATGGACATGATTCGAATAGGTTAAATGGTCCCGAAAAAATAGTCACACTTTTACTCGTATAATATATTATTTTGGATCAAGATCAGGATCAATACGCTTTTTGATATGTCAGAAATTATTGCAATTATATACTTCCAGAAAGCCTCCAGGATTGGACATCTCCAGAGCATGTGAAAAAGAGTCCTGGTAGATGGTCTACACATCTTTGACATTGAAAAAAATTTCACCCTAGTAAACGACCATGTCATTTATTTAAAGTGTCTTATTGTGAATTATTAAACAAATATATATTTTTTAAATTATGCACATTTTAAAAATACATCACAATAAACAGTAAGGTCTTTCGAAGTTGTCTTTATTTATAGCAAGTAAACTAAGATTGTTAACAAAATATTTTTAGTTTTATCTTAAGTGAAAATTCGCTAATGGATGTGTTACACTACTCTCTTTTTTTCTCTTATTTTCCTTGTGGATTTATTAAAGACTGCCTATTGACCTTCATCTTCGTGTTCATGTGTGTTCAAGCAACACAAGCCGTGACAACTTTTGTTTGGTGAAGTTGTAAAAAGCCACAAAAAATATATTAACCTACATCAAGTAACAAAATATATTAAATATATGATCTTTATAAGAAATAATCTTTTTACATATACATTTATGCATATGGCAGACGCTTTTATCCAAAGCAAGAATACATTTTTTAATCAGTTCATACATGGGAATCAAACCCATGACCTTGCATTGACATGCATGAATGTTTTTGTCTGAAAACTAATATTTTTGATTAATTTTAAATCAACATTTAAGCTTTGAACCAAAGCATAAATAAAAGTGAAAAATAATTTGAGAAAAAAAAAACACATTTAAGTAGGGGTGTAACAATACCCTCATGTCACGATTCGATACATATCACGATATTGAACCAGAATAACAATATTCATGATTCTGAAGCTGAAAACACAGAATTATTGTAGATGAACATGCTTGATCTCTGTCACTGACTAGATATATTTAATATAATGTCGGACACTTTTTACTGGTAACATCAGAAATCTGGCATTATCAGGACCACAAATATTCCCCCTTTGCATTATTATACATTATATTCAACATTATATATAGTAGTTTAATGTCTGACACTAAAACTCTAAAAACTAGATTTTTTCTCACACAGTAATTTTTATTTTGGGTGAATTATACACAATACATTTTGTTGCATTTTTGTATTGCGATATATTGTGACACGATATATTGTTACACCCCTACATTTGAGGGTTTTTTTTAAAGTTAGTCCAAAAGTATACATTTTTAAGTGAAAGACCGGGACGATGCCTGCATTGGTCAGTGTTTGCTTTATAATGGTGAAGGTGTAGGCGTCTCTTCAGATGCCTGACTGGAAGTGGCAGGACTAAGTAAAGTCCTGAAGGCACAGTGTAATGTTCATGTTTCATGTTACAGTCATGTTTCTTGTCTTATCATGTGATTCCCTTGTCCTCATGTGATCCTGCCATATGCCTCCCCAAGTCCTTTGTGTCATGTAGTCATTGGTTAATTGTCTAATCATGTTCAAGGTGTCTTGTTTAGTGATTAGTCCATGATAGTCCATGTGTGTATTTAAGCCCTCATGTTTGCCATGCCTCTTTGTCTAGTATTGTTTGTGTATCCACTGTGTGGTGAGTGTCAAATCAAGTCTTACTTAGTCAACACACACAACTCTGAGATGCTGTCGCTCACACACACAACTCTGAGATGCTGTCGCTCACACACACACAACTCTGAGATGCTGTCGCTCACACACACAACTCTGAGATGCTGTCGCTCACACACACAACTCTGAGATGCTGTCGCTCACACACACAACTCTGAGATGCTGTCGCTCACACACACAACTCTGAGATGCTGTCGCTCACACACACAACTCTGAGATGTTGTCGCTCACACACACAACTCTGAGATGCTGTCGCTCACACACACAACTCTGAGATGCTGTCGCTCACACACACAACTCTGAGATGCTGTCGCTCACACACACAACTCTGAGATGCTGTCGCTCACACACACAACTCTGAGATGCTGTCGCTCACACACACACAACTCTGAGATGCTGTCGCTCACACACACAACTCTGAGATGCTGTCGCTCACACACACAACTCTGAGATGTTGTCGCTCACACACACAACTCTGAGATGCTGTCGCTCACACACACACAACTCTGAGATGCTGTCGCTCACACACACAACTCTGAGATGCTGTCGCTCACACACACAACTCTGAGATGCTGTCGCTCACACACACAACTCTGAGATGTTGTCGCTCACACACACAACTCTGAGATGCTGTCGCTCACACACACAACTCTGAGATGCTGTCGCTCACACACACAACTCTGAGATGCTGTCGCTCACACACACACAACTCTGAGATGCTGTCGCTCACACACACAACTCTGAGATGCTGTCGCTCACACACACAACTCTGAGATGTTGTCGCTCACACACACAACTCTGAGATGTTGTCACTCACACACACAACTCTGAGATGTTGTCACTCACACACACAGCTCTGAGATGCTGTCGCTCACACACACACAACTCTGAGATGCTGTCGCTCACACACACAACTCTGAGATGCTGTCGCTCACACACACAACTCTGAGATGTTGTCGCTCACACACACACAACTCTGAGATGCTGTCGCTCACACACACAACTCTGAGATGCTGTCGCTCACACACACAACTCTGAGATGCTGTCGCTCACACACACAACTCTGAGATGCTGTCGCTCACACACACAACTCTGAGATGCTGTCGCTCACACACACAACTCTGAGATGCTGTCGCTCACACACACAACTCTGAGATGCTGTCGCTCACACACACAACTCTGAGATGCTGTCGCTCACACACACAACTCTGAGATGCTGTCGCTCACACACACAACTCTGAGATGCTGTCGCTCACACACACAACTCTGAGATGTTGTCGCTCACACACACACAACTCTGAGATGCTGTCGCTCACACACACAACTCTGAGATGCTGTCGCTCACACACACAACTCTGAGATGCTGTCGCTCACACACACAACTCTGAGATGCTGTCGCTCACACACACAACTCTGAGATGCTGTCGCTCACACACACAACTCTGAGATGCTGTCGCTCACACACACAACTCTGAGATGCTGTCGCTCACACACACAACTCTGAGATGCTGTCGCTCACACACACAACTCTGAGATGCTGTCGCTCACACACACAACTCTGAGATGGTGTCGCTCACACACACATCTCTGAGATGCTGTCGCTCACACACACAACTCTGAGATGCTGTCGCTCACACACACAACTCTGAGATGCTGTCGCTCACACACACAACTCTGAGATGCTGTTTACGAATGTTCGTTGGAACGATGGTTTCGGGAAACACCGACTCGTTGAACTGATTATAACGATGGAACTAGCGACCATAGTTGGCGAACGATGCTTTCAGGAAACACACCCCAGGTCGGTGGTGGCGGTGGACATTAGACTGGACAGGCTCTGATACTCTCGGGAGAAGTTAGCTGTTGCATTGTGAACATAAACTGATATTATGCTGTGCATCAAGAGAGTGAGCAGCAAACTCAAAGCAGGGCTGGATATTGAGCAAAACTCAGCAAACTCAAACCTCATGGATATTGAGAGGGACAGTTCCTCCGCCAGTAATCAGACATGGAAATATGCACAGTGAAAGAGCGCGTGGTAAGATGCATGTAGCTAAACATTTAATATCGGATAACTTTTACGCCAGAAATGTTCAATGACCGACAGTAATATCCAGGGATGCAAACTACTCAACTTTTTAATAAAATGTCATCGTTTTGCATTGGAAATGTGCTATATTATTTACATACATGATTCATGTAACGAGTGTGATGAGACGAAAAATATTTCACATTTTTTTAACATATTAGATATATGAATAAGAGTGAATGTGGGCATATTTTTAAATAAAACATTTAGTTTAAAAACAACTAGCCTACAAAAAACCTGGAACTTTTCTTTTATTATTCTTTAAAATCACTTTTAATCTTTTAATTATTTAATTCATTTAATTAAAAAGACCAATAACCCAATAACCAAAAGAAAACAAATAAAGAAAAGTTGGTTCCCCAATGTTCAAGACATACTTGCCTTAAAGATATATTTCAACCTGATTTAACCCATGAAATTATTATTTGGTATAAATTGATGTATATTGTTGTAATGTCTGTCTGTGTTCCCCCTGTCTTTGTGCTTTTGGTTCAGTCCTGTTCAGTTTTCCCGCTCCTCGTTTGTGTTCATGTATACCACGCCCCCTTGTTATCTTGTTTAGCTTGTTTGGCCTTGTATTTAAGCCCTGTGTTTCAGTCCAGTCTTTGTGAGTTCTTGTTGTTGTAACATTGATGTTGGTGGTTCTGTTCCTGAGTCTTGTGCCCTAGCCAGAGTCTTTATGTAGTTTGAGTTTATTAAATAAAGTGTGCTGCAATTGGATCCTGCTTCCTCCTTGCTTCCACCTCATCATAACAGAAGAACTCACCAAACATGGATCCAGCAGCAGTCAGCAACCAGGCACTAAGAAGATTTCTAGCCTCTATGTTTCAGGATGGCCAGCTGATCGAGAAGTATGTGAGGGACTTTTTGAACTGCTGCCATCTGGGATCGCTTAATGACATTGAGCTCATGGACCTCATGGACCTTTTCTGGAGCGGGTTGGATGTGGATATTGCCAGGCTGATGCCGGATAACTATACTGGCTGGACCCTAGAGGGATATATCGACCTGGCCCTTTACTTTGGTGGTTCGGCATTTACTGTGGGCTTGGCTGATGAAGCACCCTGCCAGCTCACAGTCCAGCCAGAGCTTCACGTCAGCCACGTCCAGCCAGAGCTTCACGTCAGCCACGTCCAGCCAGAGCTTCACGTCAGCCACGTCCAGCCAGAGCTTCACGTCAGCCACGTCCAGCCAGAGCTTCACGTCAGCCACGTCCAGCCAGAGACCGTTCACGTCACGTCTGCCCAGCCAGAGACTGATCACGCCACGCATGCGCCGCCTGAGCCCTTAGTGACCGCAACACTGGCCATTATGGCCACAGCCATGTGGTGTGTGTGGGCTACGCACACACTTGAGCCGGTGCCCGCTGATCCTGCGCCAGAGCCCGCTGATCCTGCGCCAGAGCCCGCTGATCCTGCGCCAGAGCCCGCTGATCCTGCGCCGGTGTCTGTTCCTGCTGGTGACCCCATGGCTGCCCCTAAGAAAATTTTGGGGGGGGGCAGTAGGACCCTGGATGGGACTGTGAAGGCCGCACCGCCATGGCCGCCCGAAGGGTCTTCGCCGCCATGGCCGCCCGAAGGGTCTTCGCCGCCGTGGCCGCCCGAGGGGTCTTCGCCGCCGTGGCCGCCCGAGGGGTCTTCGCCGCCGTGGCCGCCCGAGGGGTCTTCTCCGCCGTGGCCGCCCGAAGGGTCAGCTCCGCCCTGGACGCCCGAGGGGTCTTCTCCGCCGTGGCCGCCCGAGGGGTCTTCTCCGCCGTGGCCGCCCGAAGGGTCAGCTCCGCCCTGGACGCCCGAGGGTCCGACAGCTCCGCCCTGGACGCCCGAGGGTCCGACAGCTCCGCCCTGGACGCCCGAGGGTCCGACAGCTCCGCCCTGGACGCCCGAGGGTCCGACAGCTCCGCCCTGGACGCCCGAGGGTCCGACAGCTCCGCCCTGGACGCCCGAGGGTCCGACAGCTCCGCCCTGGACGCCCGAGGGCCCACAGCCTGCTCCGCCCTGGTCACGCCCACAGCCTGCTCCGCCGTGGCCTCGCCCTCAGCCTGCTCCGTCGTGGACACGCCCACAGCCTGCTCCGCCCTGGCAGTCTGTTCGTCCAGCTCCGCCATCGCAAGACCCCGGTCCCGTTCCCTGCACGGACCTGGCCCTCCATCCCTCCCCCGGGACCGCCTCCGCTCCACCACCCTCCCGAACTATGTTTCAAGTTTTGATGGGCGTCGGGAGCCGCCCATAGAGGGGGGGCTATGTTGTAATGTTTGTCTGTGTTCCCCCTGTCTTTGTGCTTTTGGTTCAGTCCTGTTCAGTTTTCCCGCTCCTCGTTTGTGTTCATGTATACCACGCCCCCTTGTTATCTTGTTTAGCTTGTTTGGCCTTGTATTTAAGCCCTGTGTTTCAGTCCAGTCTTTGTGAGTTCTTGTTGTTGTAACATTGATGTTGGTGGTTCTGTTCCTGAGTCTTGTGCCCTAGCCAGAGTCTTTATGTAGTTTGAGTTTATTAAATAAAGTGTGCTGCAATTGGATCCTGCTTCCTCCTTGCTTCCACCTCATCATAACATATATAGGTTGGTTTAATGATGTTTTAATATTTTAAACTTGAATAAAACCATTAGATGTTACCATTTTTTCAGTGTATGATAATGAATGAATTCACAGTAAATAAATTGCGGTAATATTTTATTTTTATGAACCACTTTAGACACACTAACTACAGTATAAGTAACTTTGCAACTACATGTCAATGTATTCTACTAACCCGAACCCTACCAGTCTACTAACAGTCTACATATAATGTCTAAAGTGGACTAACGAAATAAAGTGCAAGCTAAATTCCTCAAATGTTGTCAATGTTTTGCATGTTTTCAGTGCTTCACAGGGCACCCTCTTATCATGTTTCTGTCACCAAACCCACAACTGAAGCACGAGACACTCCCTTCAAATAGAGGAAGCACATTTGCTCAAGCGGACAGTGACGGGAAACATGGTTTCTAGATTGCTTAAACATCGGGTTGAGGTCACGGTGAAGGTCAAGAAAGCACCTGGAGAGGATCTGAAACCACACAGTGTGAAATAAGGACAACACCCAACAACGACAACTTCTCCTTGGGTGTTTGTTATTATTATTTCATTTATTGTTTAATTTGAAATTAGTTTATTTATCTTTGACTGTATGATACCTGAATTATTTTTGCTTATTAAAGAGTACACAATGAAACAGACATTTTGAAGAATAAAAAACATTGAAATAAACAATTAAAGTCCCCCTGTGGTGAAAATCAAGTTTTTAATGTTGTTTATATGTCTATGTGGTGTTTTTAATACGCTTTAAGACACACCATGTGTAAGTTCATAAGTCGACAGCATTGCTGAGTATTTTCTCCTTAAAACTGCAGTGAACCAAAGACAGTCTCAAAAACACGGTTTGAAATCGCTGGTGTTTCTGACGTCACAAACGACCTTGTAACCAATCAGATCAACGTGTGATCGTCAACCAGTGGATCTCTGAGCTGAGTGAGTGAGTGGAGGCGGGGCTCATTTGCATATTCATAGAACCGCGCATACTAAATGAGGCGAGGGTGTCGAGTTACATTCAAGATATTTTAAGACATGAAGAAAACAGGACTTTGACTCACAATAGACAGCTGGCATTTCATCAAAATCAGTCGATGTATGCAGAACTTATTACACCCTTCCTGTTTTCAGGGGCAGATATAGAAAATTATTTATAGGTTGGCATGAGGATTACGAGGTGTGGCAATGCCAAAGCAAGTGCTCATGCAAAGTTTTTGTGAATTTATGGCCTGACATACAGATACATGTTCATGACTATATGAAACAGTTGCATTACAATAAAAAAGAAATAACAAAATATCAATATCCAGGGCATCAACAGATTGTAAATGTCTCTGAGCTCTTAATCTTTACACTGTTAAAATTATGTTAGTGTGAAATTACAGTATATTCCAGGTTAATAATTGCACTAATATATAAGACTTCTCTTTTGCACTCTCAGAAATGTATTGTAAAATCTACAGTACTTTACTGACAATTTTAGTCAAGTTTTTACAATTGTACTGTAAAAAAAAGCTTGGTTTGACTGCGAGTTTAGCACAAAAAAATTACTGTTAACAAACAATATCATACTGTATTTCTATAGTGCATGTACTATGAAGGTACCCAGCATGCAATGCGGCATGAATAGATTATCTGTGCTGCTGAACATATTTTTGGTTCACTTTTAGCAGTTTGTTTTGTTGGTTTATTTTGTAATATTCAGAGTTTATCTCCTTTTTTTTTCATTTTTTTTTTGAGTGTCACCATTGTTGTTTTGTAGTATTGATGTATTGATGTCTGTGCATCATTAGGGGATGCTTGTAAGAAACAAAGTCTTGTAAGATGATGAGACACTGCAACGACTGACAGGCGCTGCGTCATATCATTACGCCTGCTGCTCTCATGGTACGGCATTGAAGTTTCTTGATTATTACGCAGGAATGAGAGTATAGTTCCTAGCCATATCAGCCTAGAAAATCTCAACTTTACATTTTCCGTCGGTCTTAGTGCACGATGTAACTACAGAAGAGTCAAGTTTTAAATAGGAAAAATATCGAAACTCTTTGGTCATTTTTTTTGAGAAATGCTAATGGTCTTGTCCACTTCAATGATGTATGCTAAGCTATGCTAAAAGTGGTACCGCCAGAACCGGAGATCGGCTGAATGGATTCAAAAACGGTAAAACTCAACAGTTTAACTCTGGGGGAGTTGTAAAATGAGCCTATTTCCAAAAAAAGTGGAGTATCCCTTTAAAGTCGTCATGAAATCAAATTTTACCATTCGTATTTTTTATATGTAATATTGTAGTGTTTATTATAAATGATGTATCATTACCCTTCCCTCCCCCCTCGAAACGACTTCTCTTCTCTTCTGGATAAAAACTATTACTAGAGGGCGTGGCTATTGTGATGTCATCGTTTGGTTCGCGGGAGGCTCATATAAATATGGGGTGATTCCTTCCGGAAAATTTAGCTGCTCGTCCTCGTTCTCATCGTGGGGTTCCTCAATTAAAAATGCTTCATGGGAGGGTAACGGTGGGGAGTCCGGTGGAGAGAAATCCTGTAAACTGGCTGTAAATTGGCATTCAAATCTGCCTCCATTTTGTTAGCAATGCCCAACCTCCATCGATCCAATCAATCCCCGAAGGACGAAATCAAGCTCCGCCCTACATTTTTTCTAACTTCAGAAGCCGATTCACTCGGGATATACGTCACAATAGGAAAAAAAAAGACGATCTCAACTTCAGTTTCAAGACAAACGTGTGTTTTTACTTAACATGTTCAATTGTGGGATATACTCAGCTGGATTAATTCTGCTCCCAATATTTGGGATGTGTGAAATCTATCCAAAAATAATGTATACTAAAAATATTCATCTGATAGGCTACATCAAACAAATGCTGGAAAAGGCTAAGCTGAAATTGCAATATTTCATTTTTCATAAAGTATGACATAACTAACAATGTAGATAAAGTGTGTTACACATGCATTTGGTGGACTCATTTATCTGAAGCAAAAGCATGTTCATATTCATGCTTTCTTTGGGAATTAAAC
This sequence comes from Rhinichthys klamathensis goyatoka, assembly GCF_029890125.1. Lineage (NCBI taxonomy): Eukaryota > Metazoa > Chordata > Actinopteri > Cypriniformes > Leuciscidae > Rhinichthys > Rhinichthys klamathensis. The sequence continues at coordinate 245,042 of NW_026606732.1, forward strand.
TCATATCTTTTTACGTTGATTGTGGCGTCTTAGAAAAAAGGTTCAATGGGGCATTCATCCTAAATATCGCTGAGAAAAGAAAAGAAAAGAAAAGAAGGAGAAGCAACTAAGGTCACGTTTGCAGATTCTCCATCACCAGAGAGCCTTGTTGTAGTTGAATGTGTGAGTGCTGCCATCTGGCGTACACCCCAGGAACTGCATCAGCACCATGGCCAGCACCCGCGCATGCGCGCTTTAGACCAAACATCTGTTCTTCATTGCTTCAATGTTTTTTAAGGTTATTTGCATTACTTGGGGGAACTTCATAGTTGTTGTATGGATGTCTCTTCTGATTATGTGTTATTGGATTTGTCTGTATGGTAATCTTGATTTAGAGACTAAGACTAAATTTGGGTAATTTTGTCAAAACGTGAAGTAAGATGATGGGGGGTTTGATCTTACTAAAATAATGCAAGTGCATGTGTCAAGAGCGAATAGGAAAACTTGTACGTCTCTGACGCTATAAAATGACGATATAGAAAGTACTTTTAGCCATACACGCATATACAGTATCAGTATTTGGAAACATTAAGATTTTGATCTCTTGTGCTCACCAAGGCTGCATTTATTTGATAATAAATACAGTAAAAACAGTAATATTGTGAAATATTGTTACAGTTTAAAATAACAGTTTTCTATGTAAATATATATAGTAAAGTGTAATTTATTCCTGTGATCAAAGCTGTATTTTCAGCATCATTACTCCAGTCTTCAGTGTCACATGATCCTTCAGAAATCACTCTAATATGAGGATTTGATGCTCAAGAAACATTTAATACTATTAGCAATGTTGAAAACAGTTATGCTGCTATTTTTTGGTTTTGTTTATTTTTGTGGAAACCATGAAACACCGCCATTCAAAGGTTTGGGGTATATATATATATATATATATATAATACTTTTATTCATCAAGGACGCATTAAATTGATCAAAAGAGACAATAAAGACATTTAAATTGTTGCAAAATATTTATATTTCAAATAAATGCTGTTCTTTTAGAATCCAGACCGAAATGTATCACGGTTTCTACAAAAATATTAAGCATGCACAAATGGTTTTCAACATTGATAATTTTTTTTTTATTAATGATTAGAACCATTATTAATTATTGAGCACCAATAATATTTGAGCACAAAATCAGCGTTTTCCTATAATTTTATGAAGGATCATCATGCGACACCATGGCCGTAGCCAGCTATGAGGTCACCGAGGTCCGGACCTCGGTCATTTTTTTACATTCAAAAATAAAATGTCAAGCTCTCTGAATGATTAATTAGCCGTGTTTAAACCACCTCATATGAGTGTTTGCAATTCATGTTGCTGCGAGAAGCTAGCGCAGTGAACGGGGATTGAGCGCGTTGTGTGAGTGAGGGCGCGAGTGCAGCCTCCGTGTTGCCAGATCCACCTAATGGAAAGGTGTCATAGTTTCCTGGACCTGTTTTTCTGATTTAACGTGACACTTTAGGAAGTTATTAAAGTGGAAAGTTGCATGTTAGGGTTAGTGATATATTAATCTTATTTCCAAAACACAAGCTTTGAACTTATTTCGGATTCTTATTATTAATATTTTGTTTTGTTTGCTTGTTTTTCGTAGCAATATCTGGCAACATTTTACTGTTTCTCAACTAGCAATCTATTCAGTCAGCATATTTGTGTTTGATCTGTGTGAATTACAGAAATATAAGACTTGCTAGACCTACTTTTTTCTATATTTCTTTGCACAAAACTCTCCAGAAAGTGCCATTTAATGGTTTATTTTTCAAAAAAAATCCTGGGGGGGCATACCCCCGGACCCCCCAAGTTAGAGACTAGCCTACACCACACATAATTAAATCCAAATTTAACTCCAAATTTATATATATATATAGGCTATGTCAAATTGCTTTTTTTTTTTTTTTTTTTTAAAGGGTCGCAGCTTAATGTCCATGGGGGAATGTGGTTCCAATGGCCTAACCATTATTATTGCACAATTCTTTACACAACACCCCGGACGGACCTCACTAATTTTAAAACCCTGGTTACAGCCTTGTGCGACACCACTGAAGACTGGAGTAATGATGAAATTTTTTTGCTTTGATCACAGGAATAAATTACATTTTAAATGATAGCCTATTTAAACAGAAAACTCGTCATCTGATGTTTCTTGTAATAGGCTAGTGTGTGAATGTTTCACACAATTCATACCGAAAAATGAAATTTAGCCGATTTAAACCCACAACAGTTTAATTTGATTCCACTTCTTTTCTACTTTCTTACACTTAAGTTTTGGACTGGAATTCAAAATGAATTCTCTACCTCCTCGATGAATGGCGCGCAACCGGGATAACGGGAGCGCGCGCGTTTCATCGCGTCGCGTCAGGATCCTTTCCGCGTCGCGTCGCGTTCGCAGTGTAGGTGTGTGTTGTGAATGAGAAAGAAAGGTCTGTTCTGCTGTGTTTCTGTAGCCATTGACGTCAGCAGCGCGAGGAGCGCGAGTCATCTCAGCGACCAATCAGATGCGAACAAGCAGGCGCTCGTCTGTGAACTGCCAACGCTTCTGATCAGAATGACAAGCCGAGGCTGAGCGCTGCCCAGGTAACACACACCGAGGATGAACGATAGATAAATAACAACAACCACGACAACAGAAGCCCAATTCTCCCTCAATCCCACAAAGATGCGCGTTGCACGGGACGCTTTCCTGAGCCTCATCTATACTTCATCTTCACTGGATGGACGAGGGATGGAGACACGCGCGCGTTCAGTGGTCGGTGCCAGTCTTTGTTTGTGACATATTTCACAACGAGTCTGTGTTTTATACAACAGTGTGTGTGTGTGCATGAAATTCTCACTTCAGCTTGATTATCAGCTCAGAAGCGGTAAAATGCCTCAGTTAAGTAGCCTCTTATTTGACATGCAAAGGGCTAAAAATAGCTCACTCTCTGCCTCTTTTGAAGAAATCTGTGTCAGATCAGTTGTGGAGTCTGGTATATGTTTTTAGTCAAGGTAAAGCAAGTCACATTCATTGCTGTAGCGCTTCTAACGATACAGATTGCTTTAAAGCAGTTTCACATTAGATTAATAACATTGATCAATTATGAATCAAATTCAATTTCAGCTGTAAAGCAGCTCTACAGAAGACATTATTCAGGTCAACGCACAAGTTCTAATGGTTTCCAGTAAAAACATCATTACAAACCATCAAGCGTTAACCATTAAACCATCACCTAATGGTTTCAGTAACAGTGTTTCCCGCAGATTTGAGCTCTGATCTTTATGTGTAAGGACACTTGCAATTGTTTTCCTTGATTTGCGATTTTTGAATGTGTAATTTCTTGTGGTATTGTCATTTTGTGTGAAACCTTGTGTGCTGCCGTCTGGTCTCTCTAGATGAAGAGAAAGCAGTATCTTAACGTGATTCTCCTGGTTAAATTAAGGATAAATAAAATAAATAAAAATGTTTTCCTCATTCTCCACGTAATTCTACGCCCTTGCCTAATGGTTTCAGTAACAGTGTGTCTCCCGCAGGTTTGATCTTATGTGTGACTCTTGCGCTTGTCTCCTTTTCAGTGATTCGCCCTCCTGCTGTAGCAATGAGTAACCTCCTCCTGAACGCTTCTCTGTTCGACTGGGATGTACTGGAGGGAAGAAACACGTCGCCTGTCCCATCCTGGGATCTGGAGCCGGTTCCCGTGATCCTCAACCCGTGGGATGTTCTCCTGTGCGTGACGGGAACGCTCATGTCGTGCGAGAACGCGGTTGTGATCGCTCTGATCTCCTACACGCCCACTTTAAGAGCTCCCATGTTCGTCCTCATCGGGAGTCTGGCGTTCGCAGACCTCCTGGCCGGCCTGAGCCTAATCCTCAATTTCATCGTAACCTACATAATTGACTCAGGATTCGTTATGCTGCTATCAGCCGGGCTCCTCATCACAGCCTTCTCGGCCTCAGTGCTCAACACCCTGGCAATCACCGTGGACCGCTACCTGTCGCTGTACAACGCGCTGTCGTACCACACCGAGAGCACGGTGACGTTCACCGAGCGTCACGCTTGTCCTGTTGTGGGTCGTCAGCACTTTGATGGGATCGCTCCCGGTCCTGGGCTGGAACTGTTTGGACGACGAAAGCACGTGTAGCATCTGTCGGCCGGTCAACAAAAGCAACGCCGCCGCGCTCGCCGTGTCCTTCCTCCTGATATTCGCTCTGATTCTGCAGTTGTACCTTCAGATCTGCAAGATCGCGTTCCGGCACGCTCAGCAAATCGCAGTACAGCGTCAATTCATGACTGCGTCGCACGCGTCCTCCACCACGAAAGGCGTCTCAACCTTGACCACCATATTGGGAACCTTTGCTTTCTGTTGGATCCCTCTTGCCATGTACTCGCTGGTGGCGGACACTCGATCCCCTGTGATCTACACTTACGCCACGGCTCTTCCAGCAATCTGCCACTCCATCATCAACCCCATGATATATGCCTTCAGGAACCCTGAAATACTCAGGTCTTTGAGGATCGCTTGTTGTGGATGCATGCCTTACAGATTCCCCATGCGACCACGGACACCCAGCGATGTGTAGCGTCTTCAGATTACAGCGCAGTCGCGGTAATGCCACATCTTTAAAGCACACCAGAATCCACATTTTGTAATCCAGTGGAGTGAGGAAATGTTTATTATTTGGGGAATTTAGTAGCACTTCATGATACACACGTACGGTAATGACATGTTACTGTGATTAATCACTTCAGTAAATCGAATAATTCTGTATAACATCAACAGTAGCTTACTTATGGAGCCCATAAAGTGACAAAATGAGATTGGAGGAACATTTCATTTCAATGCTTTTTCATTCCCACAAGAAAGTTCGGTAACGCTTCCTTTTACAGTACTTACCTGTACTTACTTAGAAAGTACTGGCTAATATAAGGTAAGTACATGGGTTAGGGGTAGGTTCAGGGTTAGTACCTAGTTATTACCCAGTAATTATAATTACTATAATAAGTACATAGTAAGTACATGGGTAACAGGACTGTAAAAGGAAGCGTTACCGAAAGTTCGCTTGCAAAAATTTCGTCTTCCCAGAGAAAATTCGCTTTAGAAAAACTTTAGTTATTAGAAATTAGTGTTGTCACGATACTGGACCCAGATAGCAACATAGTGTTGGTACCATGAAAAATATAGATATTCGATACCATTTTCGATACCATACTGGCATAACACCACCATACCAGCCTGTTCTCACGTAAATGCGTCTGTATAGCACGCATTGTGTTTTATCGTGCAATTTATACGCGAAAATGAGTTTTTACGTGCAATGATACGCATTTTTTTCGTGCATTTGATACGCATTTCATTTGCGTGTAATACACACGCACCCCACACCACTAATCCTACCCAAACGTATAATACACACGCACCCCACACCACTACTAACCCTACCCTAACCAACCCATGCGTATCCTATGCACGTAAAAACTCATTTTCGCGTATAAATTGCACGATAAACACACTGCGTGCTCTAGAGACGCATTTAGTGTGATCGGGTTGGCCATACAGATAATTGTATCAGTTGTAACAACTTACACACAGCACAAAAAGTCGTTTATTTGAATCGTTGAACTACATTTACAAAGTAAACAGCCAGTAATAATAACATAAGAACAAATTAACAAATTGCAAACGATAGCACAAATAAATACAATAGAACAAAGAATGAAAATAAACACGGCTTTAAGTTTTTCAGGTGGGTCCACAGTAATCAAATGTAAAATAACACTGGATAGTTTTCCTTGTAAATATTAAAAACAGATTAATGCTTACAAAAGTTATTCAGTCAAGAGCAGTGAGTGATTTTCTCTGTCTTTTGTCCTCTGTTGAACATTAATGACACAGACGGCAGCCGGCGTTATAGGCCGAGCGAATGCACCATTCCAACATACTGATACACAACATGCCTCTTTCTCAACTATTAAGGTCCAAAACTGAATGTATTTACCTCAATACTACCTTTGAACCAAATGTTGCATGTATTTGCCCATTTAAGCGCAATAAGCCATGACAAATAAGTCAATTTGGTTCTCGCAAGCTGTTAGAGAGGCCGCTTTATGAGAGCTTTAGGTATGACATATATACACTCACCTAAAGGATTATTAGGAACACCTGTTCAATTTCTCATTAATGCAATTATCTAATCAACCAATCACATGGCAGTTGCTTCAATGCATTTAGGGGTGTGGTCCTGGTCAAGACAATCTCCTGAACTCCAAACTGAATGTCAGAATGGGAAAGAAAGGTGATTTAAGCAATTTTGAGCGTGGCATGGCTGTTGGTGCCAGACGGGCCGGTCTGAGTATTTCACAATCTGCTCAGTTACTGGGATTTTCACACACAACCATTTCTAGGTTTTACAAAGAATGGTGTGAAAAGGGAAAAACATCCAGTATGCGGCAGTCCTGTGGGCGAAAATGCCTTGTTGATGATAGAGGTCAGAGGAGAATGTGCCGACTGATTCAAGCTGATAGAAGAGCAACTTTGACTGAAATAATCACTCGTTACAACAGAGGTATGCAGCAAAGCATTTGTGAAGCCACAACACGCACAACCTTGAGGCGGATGGGCTACAACAGCAGAAGACCCCACCGGGTACCACTCATCTCCACTACAAATAGGAAAAAGAGGCTACAATTTGCAAGAGCTCACCAAAATTGGACAGTTGAAGACTGGAAAAATGTTGCCTGGTCTGATGAGTCTCGATTTCTGTTGAGACATTCAGATGGTAGAGTCAGAATTTGGCGTAAACAGAATGAGAACATGGATCCATCATGCCTTGTTACCACTGTGCAGGCTGGTGGTGGTGGTGTAATGGTGTGGGGGATGTTTTCTTGGCACACTTTAGGCCCCTTAGTGCCAATTGGGCATCGTTTAAATGCCACGGCCTACCTGAGCATTGTTTCTGATCATGTCCATCCCTTTATGGCCACCATGTACCCATCCTCTGATGGCTACTTCCAGCAGGATAATGCACCATGTCACAAAGCTCGAATCATTTCAAATTGGTTTCTTGAACATGACAATGAGTTCCCTGTACTAAAATGGCCTCCACAGTCACCAAATCACAACCCAATAGAGCATCTTTGGGATGTGGTGGAACGGGAGCTTCGTCCCCTGGATGTGCATCCCACAAATCTCCATCAACTGCAAGATGCTATCCTATCAATATGGGCCAACATTTCTAAAGAATGCTTTCAGCACCTTGTTGAATCAATGACACGTAGAATTAAGGCAGTTCTGAAGGCGAAAGGGGGTCACACACAGTATTAGTATGGTGTTCCTAATAATCCTTTAGGTGAGTGTATATAAACTATATTTCAGTGCACAAAGTTGTAAACGCAATGTTTCTCAGGGGAATGCAATAGTTTTGCAAGCGAACACAAATATTCATTTTACAAATATTTAATTTTCTTCCCAATCTCATATTTTTTTCCATCACCTTGTTAGGGCTTCATTCTCTGTGCAAGCTGCTTCATACCAGAATACAACTGTACTGTAAAACTAACTATAGTGGTTTACAACATACTGTACTGTACAATTAGGGTGTTTCCCTGCCGTCGGTGTGAGGCATGCTGGGACATGTACCAGCAATCCTTTGTGGCCCTATAAAGCAGGAGTAGAAGATGGATGTACAACTATAGTTGTTGTTTGTTACCACAGTAATGGTGTAGTCACAGTAAAACTACAATCTCTGATCATTTATAAAATCTGATAACAACACAGGACAAAAAAAATCCTAATATTTATGAAATACTGAGGCAAAGAATACAATAGTTATAGCTAAATAATAATATCCAGTACATGCAGTGATTTCAAAATCAGTCAAACTACAGAAACGCCTTATGAAGAACACACATTTTCATCACAGAAAAGTCTGAGTGCAACAACAACACAAACAAACGTTTTCCACAGAAAAACACCATTGCACTTCAGGACAGTAATTCATATAATAAATACCGTTTTGTGGCTCTTTAATGTGTCGCCTGGTAAAACGATCATCTCTTCCTCTTTACTACTAGTTATAGCACCAAATAAACACCAGAAGGTATGTTGTTTCAACCATGGAAAGACATCAAAATACACACAATTTTTCAAGTTCAAGTCCACCAACGTTAATCTACTAACTCTCCGGCGGAATGGCGGATTCAGCGTTATGATTGGCCAGATCGCTCGCCTGTCAATCAAACTCAAACTCAGCAGCACCACCAAATAATTACACATTAAATACATGTTGTCCATTATAATCAGAATGTGAACGCACAGTAACATGAGCGCTGTAAGGTAAAGATAGACCTGCAATTTCTGTAGTGATATAAGTGGATATATGCATTTACACAGATAATCAACTAGTAATGTGGTGTCCAAATATGAATCATCATCATCAAACGGGTATATAATTATCCAAATGTAGCATACACTTTGCATTGTTGCCTGCAAGCACGGCTGGTATGCCTGAATTCTTTACATTTCTTGTCAATACTATTTCTTTGCCATCAAACTAACCCCTGTACAATTATTCCAATGGCGCACTGAAGTGTGTGTTGTGCTATTCTCATCCTCCAGTGATTCGTTCAGATACCAGAACATGTGTCTCTGACAAGTTAAACTAGACGCTTATTAAATGCATTATGTTTCAGTTGAAGTTGTGTACGTTATTTATAATATACTGATATATATCGACGCTGATCTTCCAGGTGTGTCGTCACACCTAGTCATGTACTGTACGACGAGCAGACATAATCGTTTTCTGTTGTACACTGTTGATTGTTTTCATTTTTTATTTGATGCTGCTATCAATTGAATGTTGTGTGAAACTGTGAATGTGTGGTGCATTATGCCTTATTTGCACTTGATTTGATGTATTAAGCTTGAAGTTGTTTTGCAATCATTTACTACAGAACAGTTGTATGTAGGAGCCCACTAGACTACGTTTGTGTGTGAAGACATCTCGGTATCATCTGCTAAAAGCGTGTGTGATGGGATGTCATCAGTTCCCCTGAGACAAAATCTGCAATTCATTTCTGGTGAAGGCAGCCAAAGAACCAGATTCGTCATGTTGGATTTACTGAACTTGAATGAAACGACTGTGTTATTCTAAATAATATATAAGATTTCTGAATGTACCGTCTGTTGCCAAGAGTGCTGTGATTGTCTCAGACGTCCAACTTTGTATTACAATCACCCAGTCTAACATAAAACGTTGGTCTGGTCTTCATTCACAATAATGTCACATTACTTTTTTTTTTTTTCAGTGTAACATTTATATAGACGTATATTTTTGTACTTCCTTAGAAAGTTTCCCTCCTTGTGTGTTGAGAGATCACAGATTGAATCTATAAATAGCGTGTGTAACATTCAGCCCAGAAACACGGCTGTCTTCCTATGTTTGCAGTGTGAGACCGTCCGACTGGCACTGGTTCTCAACCTCTCTGACCTCGGTTTGTCCAGGAAAACACCCGGAGGCCTGATCTGTACCTCTGATACTTCAGTAGTAATAAAAATTCATACAAAAAAAAAAAAACATGATCTCGGTGTAATGTTGTAGGGGAGACGGTGGGCAATTGTAACATATTTTACATTTTCCTCAATAACTCACAAACTACTTGAGATAGACTAGTCATCTTTTGATACAAGAAACATATATATGTGCACTAATTAATAATACAATTTATATATTTTCACTTATAAAAACAAGACTAAAATATTTAATTAAATGCAAGAAGTCAGAGTGTTACAATTGCCCCCACCAAGGGGGCAATTGTAACACTGAGAAATAATTCCTACTAACCCACTTTATCTCAAATAAAAGCCTACCTCAAAGTAATCACTTTACTGCTGTTGTATTTAATAATGTTCCTTAAGAGTTTTTTTGTATATGGTTAAAATTTTTTTAGATGTCAGGCATCACACGCATTATATAAAAAAATGTATGTTAATTGATGATTTGTTAATACTGGAACAGACATTTATTTTAATACACCCTTTTAAAATGAAGTTTTACAATAGAATTTAGTGAAATATGTTCATTTTTTAACAGAAAAGTATGTCAACACACACAAACAAGCTTATTACAATGGGCCTTGTGGCTCGGGGGCAATTGTAACACAGTGTTACAATTGCCCCCGCTACTGCAGCCATGACAAAATCTTATATGCTAGCTAGCCCAACCTGTATTAGCAAAGGTTGTTCATGTTCGTTTTTAATCAATAACCTAGGGATAAAATGTATATAGGTTTAAATTCACAGACATCTAAACTTTAGACAGCAGAAGAAAAATACTGTACATCCAAAAAATAACTTTCATACCTCAAAATCAGTTTGTCGTTAACAACTTCTGCTAAAGTTGATAATTTCTTGCTTCTTTTCCACGGATAGAGAGAGAATCCTACTGGGCATGTACAGATTAAGTGTCATCACTCTAGCTTGTTTCTGATTGGAGGAATTGAGTGTGTTACAATCGCCCCCTGTTACAATTGCCCCCGGTTTCCTACACTTATATTTTTTTTTGCATTTTAATTAAGATTGTTAAAGGGTTAATTCCCCCAAAAATAAAATTTCTATCATTAATTACTCACCCTCACTTTGTTTCAAACCTGTAAGACTTTTGTTCATCTTCGTAACACAAATAAATATATTTTTGATGAAATCTGAGAGATTTCTGTCCCTCCATTGACAGTCATTTGAGTGTTTGAGATTCATATTTTTTAAATAAAGTGCTTTTTTTGCTCAAACAAAGTGACTGGAGTCGCATGGATTACTTTAAAGTCCCCGTGAACCGGAAGTTGCAAACGACTTTTCTCCAGTGTTTGACGTATTCCCGAGAGAAACGGAATACTAAATGAGGCAAAATGGTGGGCGTGGCTTTTTTCCCAACTAGCACCTGATTGGATCTAGAAAAGTAGGTGTTTTCATTCAGCCTGTCTACTGTCAGTTGGAGGGGCGTGATTATGGATGTTAAGAAGACGCCCAAACCGTGAAACCTACGTCATCAGGCAAGGTCCTCCAAGAGGGGAGGGGAAATTTCAGATTTTGATTAAAGATTACGAAGCCAAAAATTTTTTTTGTGTGGATTGACTTGCATGGATGAATTGTTCACCACAAAACGATCAATTTAGGCAAACAAAGTAAGTATGGTCAATTTTGAATTCATGGGGACTTTAAAGATGTCTTTACTACCTTTCTGGGGCTTGAAAGTGGGAGTTGCGTAGCCTGTCAATGGAGGGACAGACAGCTCTCAGATTTCATCAAAAAGATCTTCATTTGTGTTTTGAAGATAAGTCTTACGGGTTTGGAACGACGCGAGGGCGAGTAATTACTGACAAAGTTTTCATTTTTGGGTGAACTAACCCTTTAATATTACTAAATTTAAACCATTATAACCCCTGGAAGTTTGCTGAGGCCCCCTGGTGGAGAACCACTGTATACCGTCTTTTTGGGGGGAAGTGTGTAAAACAGTACACGGGAAAAATGTTTCAGACACTTATATGCTACCTTAAAGGGTGGTATAATGCCCTTTTCACAAGATGTAAAAGAAATCTCTAATGTCCCCAGAGTGTGTATGTGAAGTTTTAGCTCAAAATACCCCACAGATATGTTTATATAGCATGTTAAAATTGTCACTTTTTGAGGGTGAGCAAAAACGCACCGTTTTTGTGTGTGTGTCCCTTTAAATGCAAATGAGCTGCTGCAACCGGCACAGGGGGCGGAGCTACAAGAGCTCGTGTCATTTTACCTCACACAGACATGCACTGAACATTTCAACATCTTTTAGTCTTTTATGTTCAAACTGGAGTCAGACAAAGATGGAGAGACTCAAGAAGAAGTGACAACATGTAGAATTCAACAGGACATTTCTGAATGGTTAGTTGATGAATTTATGTAGCTTATGTGTAGTTATCTTCTAGTCATTGATTAGCATATTCTGTCATAATAATCGAATCCGGCGAAACTACCGGAAGTAAGCGGGCGCCATTACTGAGCTGTTGCTGGGTAGCGTTGCCATTGCCTCCTATTGTTTTAGTTGCAACTTGCGTCCACTGGAATAAACAGCCCGCGATTTACGACTGTCACTAACGTTACAACTTTTATAATGTCGAGTGGGAAAACATGTTCCGTTTTAAATTGTTTCAGTGGCGGCAGTAAAGGGCGCATTGGGGCAGTAACGTTAGTAACATTACTGTTATGTCTGTTGTTAATGTTTGATTTGCTTGACTGTGACAGAATTTTTTTTAAATAACAAATTAAAATAACAAATTAAATTAAATATAATGCAGTTTTTGTTATAATAACAATTATTTAATGACATAAGAAAAAAAAAAAAAAAAAAAAAGTAGTATAGTGCTCAGCAAAATCTCCTCTCTAGCTATTTTTTCTATTCAATTAACATGCTATGGTCATTAAATGGCTTTCCTGAGCTAAATGTAACGTTATGTGACATAATTGTTCTCCTGCTGTTATATTGACCTCTTTCCATGGTTTAAAAACACTAATTTGTCGATATTATGTATACTTTCTAGCTGCACCTTACCCTTGCCTTTTGCAATGTGAAAATGAGATAAATAATGGACACAAATGAAAAACATTAATTCGTTTATTTGATGTCATTCATTTATTTATTGTTGCCAAATGGACAGATCTTTTTATAGTTTCCTCGTTAGCTAACGTTAGCCTAGCTGGCTTGCCAAGCTATTTTCATAAATAATCTGTAAGATCGTTTGTACCTTCATCTGTGACTGGAGGCCACTGTCTAACATCATCAACCCAACAAGTTATTCTGCCTGGCTGTAGCTGTCATCGAGGGTGCGTTATTACGGAGGTTTGTTTACATACCGGTAGTCTCAGCCTCAGACGTCACGCCCACGGATCGTTGGCTAAACGTCTGATGCATATGGCACTTAACTGGAAACACTTCAGGAATGTCGAAGTCGTCATCTGATTGGTTGAATTTTATCGGATTTCCGGGGGGTGCGAGTGTCGCGTTTATTTTCGGTCTGCCGGGAAACAAAGCGCAGACGTGTGATTGCGGAAGAAAAACTGTTGTGTTTACATGAGTGACAATGAGCATTTATCCAGATCAGCTAAACGTAGGATTCTCAAAAGTATGCGAGGTTCACGGCACAGACTCTTTAAGAGATGTCCAGGAGTTTTGTTTGAGGCACTTAGTGGAGACAAAAAGAGATATTTTAGCCTGTTTGCCGACGGGATTTGGGAAGAGTATTATTTTCCAAGCCTGGCCGACCCTTTGTCAGCATTTAGAAGGATTCCCAGCAGTGTGTGTCCCCTCTTATCTTTTATGGAAGATCAAGTGAAGTACCTAACTGCGAAGGGGATATCAGCCGCGTTTGCGGGCAAACATGAAACAACAGACGCTGACATCGTAGCTGGCCGATTCAGTATTGTGTTCGGTTCTCCAGAATTGCTTGTGGGTGTTAAAAAGTGGAGAGATATGCTTCAAACAGATGTTTACCGCGAGCGTCTCATCGGTATGGCTGTTGATGAAGTGCACGCCATTGTTGTTATACGTGCACGAACAGATCAATGTCTTACTGCTTGTTTTCTTCTCCTTCTTTGATTTTCTATGCTGACTGACTTGTTGCACGCATGGTTGCACGCCGGTCTGTTGTTGTGGGGACATTTCCACGCCCCGAAACGTGACGCTGAACGAAAAGAACTGTAATTGGTCGTTTGATATGTCGGTCAAACGGCCTTATGGGCGGGCCTTGGCCAAAGAAAGCTGCCATGAATTCCAGACCTTCAGCCGTCAGTCTGAAGGTCTGGCTACGCGAGACTAACATACCGGTAACAGCTCAGTAATGGCGTCGCCACAAGATGGCAGCCTACACAGAACGCTCGTCGGATTCGTGTATAAATCGTGTTCCCGGGGGCGGGGTTTATGTAAATTCTAGGGTTTGTGATGTCACTAAAAAGCTCGTGTAACTCAAACCAGCCGTTTGTTGTAGTCCTTATAAAGCGATTTCTTTAAAAGAAAATCTCTCCCTTTGCTTTGAACTTTGAGCATTGTAACTTTGCAGATGTTGTTAATGCTTAAACAGCAACATTACACACTAACTAAAGTTAAAAAAGTGAAATCATAATCAACCACCCCTTTAATACATTGCATGTTTGTAGTCAAGAATGAGATGCTAAAATTCAGATATTACTTGGAGTTCTTTAGTCACACTGAACATTTTTGAGGAAGTTATTTTTAGTGCTTCAGCAGAACTGCTTAATCCTGTATCAAACACACACACACACACACACACACACACACACACACACACACACACACACACACACACACACACACACACACACACACACACACACACACACACACACACACACACACACACACACACACACACACACACACACACACACACACACACACACACACACACTAAGGGTTAGAGGTACACAAACAGGAGAGTGCATCTGTTGTTTGCCATGGTCTCCTCTTCTCCACAAAGAGCCACTGGAGAGCTGGCGGAGATGTAAGGGACAGATGGAGGCTCGCTGATGCAGGAGGACAGTGACGTCAGAGACTCGGAGGGAAAGCTGGAGATATATAAACAAAATCCTTCTCGCTCTCTCTCATCTATTTAGCATGCTTTAAATAGAGAAATGTTACAGCAGAACCTCACATAGCAATGTTTTTTCTGGCCTAGCTCTGGCCCACACAACCCTTTTCCCTCGGCCCACACATGTGCCATAACTGGCCCGAGTCTCAACCAATTAATAACCCATAAATGCCCCTGCAATGGGCCTGAATAGGTTTTAGTGTTATCAGCCAAATCTCATATATTTGTCCGGAACATTTACTGGTGGAAAAACTATAAAAGAAACATAACAGATAGACATGCAAGTGTAATCAATATAATTTATTTATTGCAGAAATTACAAAAAGCAGTACCGTCGCAGTCCGGTGTCGTATATGCATTAGTATTGTGTGAGGTAAAGAGTTTAGGTTAAAAGGCGTGCATTTCTCATTCAAACATGCATCACTGACTCACCTCAGACAGCAACATAGTGTCGGCCCAGATTCGGCCCACGTCTGGTGTGTGTGGAGTCCACTTGTACCAGATCTGGGCCGATTTCTCACCATTCCTGATCTCTAACACACACTTACAGCGTTCGGCGGACGTTCTCTCTACATTTAAAAAAAAAAATCTGTTCAATTTACGGTAAATTACCGGCAGCTGTGGTTGCCAGAAATTTACTGTATAAAATACAGTAGCAAGACTTTACAGTAGCAAGGTTTTACAGACTTAACTTAAAATTTACAGAAATAAAACATATTTCATTATCTGATATAATGTTAATTTACCGACCTATTGAAGTATTAATATCTGTTTTATACCATTATAATACACTGACAGCCAACAATCACAGCAGTGATGAGAGTCACATGATCAATCACAGCTTATCATAAGCAAATCTTCCACAAGACAGTTAATACTGATATACAGAAGCTGCACAGTGTCATTCACACAAACATGAAACACCATCATGGTAACACATATGAAATTTTAAAAAGGCAATAAACATTAATTTAACAACATGAAATATCACATAAAACCCTGATGTACGTAACTGATTGGAAAAGACGCAAACTATGAAGAAACAGTCATTTCAACAAAAATACATCAAATGTGAAGTGTCACGCAGAGAATTGTAGGAATGTCAATTTACGTTTTTTTCAATGTGAATTATACAATGAGTTGTTCACTTTCACTTTCAAAAACTGTAAATTTAACGGTATTTTACTGTAAAATTACACAAAATGTACCATTAGATCTATCACAGTTATTTACCGTATATAGTAAGGAAACTTTCTGTTAACCAATTAACAGTTTTTCACTGTAGCATTAGCACTGATCATTTTTTACAGTGTATATACATTTTGTTTTTCTTTTTAAATGATCATGTTTTTTGCTGTACTTGCTGTGCCATCATTGGTCCAGGTCTGGCTGACAGGACGCCAGCAGTGCCAGCTTGAGGCCGCATTCGGGCCAAGATCGCTCGCTGCGATGTGGGACAAGGTTGAAATAAAGCCACAAATGGCAATCTTCAGGGTTGGATCACCATTGGCACGTGGATGATTGGAGATCCAGTTGAAATAGTACCTTTTCAAATATGATGTGGTTTTTACAGTAAAGTCCATCTTGAATCTTCACTGATAGTTAGGGTTTGATGACACAGGTCACTGCAATACACACTTGTAACAAGAGCGGCTATCAAATGAAATCATTCCCTCTTACTGTTATAAGAAGAGAAGTCCAACACTTTAACTGTCTTAAGGTACTGGATGTGATCACAATATATGTGGGGTGTGTGAACTCACGAGGAAACATTAAAAGGTCAATGTCAAATGAGTGTGAAGTTTTCATTTGCAGCTTGTATGTCCAGAAATATTTATCTTTTTTATTATTTATTTCTATAATATGTGTGGCCTTCTAACCTTTTAAAACTTTGTCAGCTGTTGTTTAAACTCTAATGTGTAATGTTTTGCGCTACTGAAACTGCGGCCAACTTATAAGGTTATTATAAGAGAAGGGACTGTGTATGATTACTTACATTCTTACAGATTTGCTGTCGTGGATCATCTGTGTTTGGATTATTTGAGTTTAGTTTCATTACATGTTTTTATAGCCCATGACTCCCCATTTCCTTAGTTGCTAATCAATTGATTAGTCCCACCTGTTCCTTGTTTTCTCCCTCATTCGTTCTGTGTTTATATATCTACGTATAACCCGTTTGGTTCAGTCCTTTGTCTGTTGTCCATTTAATTCCCGTTAAATTTCCCACTTGGAATATTTCCAAAATCCCCCCAGTTTAACTTCCCATGGAAAGCCTCTGGAACATTTCCGCCCCTTTGCAACCCTAGTGTTGATGTATCAAAATTATTTTGATAACTATTTGTCATGATGTCAGACGATAGTGTTTTTTAAGTTGAGTTGAACAACTAGGGGGAGTTTGAAAGAAAAAAAGGTTGTCAATGGTTGAACATTTACAACATGCAATAAAATCTTGGAAATGATTTATTTTAGGGATTGACTCAAGTATTCAGAGGGGAAAAAAAAAATAGTCTTGGCCCTTGTGGTTCTAGAGGTGTGCACTAAAAAGCAAATTTCAATTTCAGTAAAAGCTCAATTTTATTAGAGGTTTTATTTCATTTATTATTCATACATGCATTTTAGACTCTATTCCTACAACATGATAGTTTAAACATAAGATGCCATTTCCGTCTTTTGAACAGTGTTACAAAAATCTATACAACAATACATTGTAAAACACATTAATGATACAGTACAGAGTATTGTTACAAATGATGTCACAGTCTCGTACTCCATCACCTCGTCTGACACATTAAAGCACACACACAACACACAAACACACACTATTAGTAAACTGCGAGCAGTAATAAATTATTGGCCACAAGACAAAAAAAAAAAGCAAATAATAAAAGCATTAAGAAATTCACTCACTGCTAAACTGGGGCGTATTAATCATCACAACACTGTCCACGATTGAACAAAGAGACAAATGTTGGATAATGGAGAGTTGTGATATTGAAGGAGAAACGTATACTTTGATTAGAGCAACTTTAAATATCTACTGTAGCGATGATTTGATTGTCCATATACTGTATTCAGGGCATCTCGCGTGAAGCAAGCCTGAGATATCACAACAAATGTGTTTGCGTAACAATACTGTGGCAATGATTTGAACGTAAAATGAATACAAGTGCTAATACCACTGTTGACCATCGTTTTTGTGTATCACAAGATATGGATAGATATTTCACTATATTCTCCGGACGGCTAACAAAAGATCAAAAGATAATCAAAAATCACAGAACGAATATTTTTTCTCAACAAGTATTTTCTTGGCAACTCTTGCAAAAGCTAGCATGTTGAATTGGCATTGTAATTATGAAACACAGTTTTCCGAAAGTGCCTGAACTGTCTCTTTTGTCATTGTCATCTCTCTAATTGTGCACTTGCACCGTGTCCTTCCACTTTGCATTGCACAGATTCAGTTTCTGATCTCCTCAGTAGCCTCATCCATGGACCATCTGAGCGCATGAGGACGAGTGTGTGTGTGCAGGAATGTAAAATAGCAGCATTCTGCTGGTGTTCGCAGTTCTCTCCGGCCCGGGCTCAGTCGGACCACTCGTTCTCCTCCGGCTCCGAGTCCTCGTCTGACTCGCTGTACTCCACTGCGATGCGTCGGGACAGAATGGTGGCCACGTCGTTCCCCACGGGCTCTTTCTTGGCCTCCTGCTCTCTCTGCTCTTGCACCTTACGAAGCTGGATACCTGGAGGACAATCAGCAGTCAATAAAAGATAATGCCTACGTCCTAGGACAGTAGGTTTCTAGAAAACACATAATTGAGCCTGGGTGGATTGGGGCTATGACGTAATTCCCCGCGGGAACACACTCCCTCAGTCGGACTGGGTGGCAGAAGAGCTGATGAGTGACTGGATTTAATAGGGGAAACGTGAGTAAAACGAACGATTATCAGTTTAAACTAAAGGTTGGACTCGATATAGTGTTCCCTACAACTTACCAAATACAGGTGAAACTCGAAAAATTAGAATATCGTGCAAAAGTTAATTTAATCTTATATAGCTTATGAAAACCTTTTCACAATATTCTAATTTTGAATTTGGGGTTTTCATAAGTTGCACGCCATAATCATCAAAATTATAACAAACAAAGGCTTGAAATATCTCACTTTGCATGTAATGAGTCTACGGTATATAATATATTAGTTTCACCTTTTAAGTTGAATTACTGAAATAAACGAACTTTTGCGCCACGATATTCTAATTTTCCGAGTTTCACCTGTATTTCTATATTTGTAGGACCTAATAGCCTAATAATCTAATAATAACCTTATAATCTAGTGATCATGGATATTGACATGCAGCAGGAATCGTGTTTCCTGACATCTATATGAGCCTGATTTCAACGCTGAGGAAATACATAAAGCAAATTTGACTACGCTTTATATAAATACAATATAGGTCTAAATCCATGTGATGACTTATATCAATGTAATTTTATATATCATTATATCGTCCAGCCCTAAAACTTACAGTATCGTTTTTTGTCAGTGTTATTTAAAAACAATCAATTATGCAGAATATATGATGGTAAATATTTAATTGATGTAGCTTTCAGCAGTCTGTAAAAAATATACCTCAGATTTCTTGTCAAATCTAGATGTACAGTCAATCAAAGCTCTTTTCCGTTTTAGATGTGTTTTTCGTGTCATTCACACTGCAAACTAATGCTGCCGCTCAGTGTTTCTGCCACTCAGTGTGTGTAACCGCAGTCATTTAATAGAAAATTTAATAGACGTCTAAACCATATCCCAAGAATAGACTAGTTATCAATAAGATAACAAAGAAATGAAACAACTAGTCTCTTCTTGGGATATGGTTTAGACGTCTATTACATTTTCACAGCCCAAATTTTGCCTTGTTTTCGACGTCTATGCGGTGTTTGGACGGCTATTAGACGTCTTTTCAACGCAAAATTGCTTGCTGGGATGTTTGCCGGGTATCCTGAACTCAAAATCCTTTGCTTTGCGTACTGACCTCTGCGGATGGCGGCCAGCAGGTCGCTCCGGGCATCACTGATGGGGACGAGGGGCACCTGGCCCTTTCTGGGAAGAGTAGACTCTCCAGGTGTGTGTGTTCCTCGGGACGGGGACGGGGCGTGGGTGGGGGGTCCCGGTGGGGGGGGAGGCGGGGCCATCGGTGGGCCACCCATCACAGCATGCGAAGGGGAGCCGGTGTAGGCCGAGGCGGGGGCCGGTGGAGGAGAGGGGCTGTAGGGCCGTGACAGGGAGATCACTGTCCCCGGAGCCAGTGATGGAGGGCCAGATGTGCTGTCAAACGCAGTCTGAGATGAAGGGATGAGGGGAGGAGGGGGCGGGGGGGCGGGTGGGATGAGGTGCTCGAGGATTTGATGGCCGCTGTCAAGGGATTACAAGGGAAAGTTGTTTAAGGAACTATTTTGCATTGAATTTTTTTTGTCATTTCCTACTGTTGCCTCAAAGGAACAGTTCACCCAAAAATAAAGATGAGTAGTTTCCTAAATAACCTAAATAATTATTGAAATGTTTACACAGCTTAAAACAAGTGATTACAAGGGAAAGTTGTTTAAGGAACTACTGTAGTCCAAATTTGAAGTGTTTTGAAAAGTTCATCAAAGGTGTCCTAAAACAAGACCGGGAATTGTTCCAAATTCATGTATAACTTTGATGACGTGTTTTGATCCACTTTAAATGTTGACTACTGTTTTTTGCATTGAAAAATATTTGTCATTTCCTATTATTGCCTGAAAAAGAACTGTTCACCCAAAAATAAAGATGAGTAGTTTACTTACCCACAGTCATTTTTAAACCTAAATAATTATTGAAATGTTTGCACACTTTATTGGAATGTTTACACAGCATAAAACGTCCTCATTATAAACTAAGCATTCATTTAATGAAGCTCCAAAAACTGCTTGTTTTGATATTGCAGGATCTGGGCAAATATAGAGCAAGACATCGACCAATAGTTGTACATCATCTCATCATAGGCTCCGCCCACTGGCGTTCAGTCGACATTTGCCTACACTGGATGTGAGCGTTGCGTCAAAAGCAAATAGAAGCCATTATAATGACTGACGCTGTCTACACTGATACAGTATACAGATGTGTGTTCAGATTATAATGACTGACGCTGTCTACACTGATACAGTATACAGATGTGTGTTCAGATTATAATGACTGACGCTGTCTACACTGATACAGTATACAGATGTGTGTTCAGATTATAATGACTGATGCTGTCTACACTGATACAGTATACAGATGTGTGTTCAGATTATAATGACTGACGCTGTCTACACTGATACAGTATACAGATGTGTGTTCATATTATAATGACTGACGCTGATACACTGATACAGTATACAGATGTGTGTTCAGATTATAATGACTGATGCTGATACACTGATACAGTATACAGATGTGTGTTCAGATTATAATGACTGACGCTGTCTACACTGATACAGTATACAGATGTGTGTTCAGATTATAATGACTGATGCTGTCTACACTGATACAGTATACAGATGTGTGTTCAGATTATAATGACTGACGCTGATACACTGATACAGTATACAGATGTGTGTTCAGATTATAATGACTGACGCTGATACACTGATACAGTATACAGATGTGTGTTCAGATTATAATGACTGACGCTGTCTACACTGATACAGTATACAGATGTGTGTTCAGATTATAATGACTGATCCTGTCTACAGTGATACAGTATACAGATGTGTGTTCAGATTATAATGACTGATGCTGTCTACACTGATACAGTATACAGATGTGTGTTCAGATTATAATGACTGACGCTGTCTACACTGACACAGTATACAGATGTGTGTTCAGATTATAATGACTGATGCTGTCTACACTGATACAGTATACAGATGTGTGTTCAGATTATAATGACTGATGCTGTCTACACTGATACAGTATACAGATGTGTGTTCATATTATAATGACTGACGCTGATACACTGATACAGTATACAGATGTGTGTTCAGATTATAATGACTGATGCTGATACACTGATACAGTATACAGATGTGTGTTCAGATTATAATGACTGACGCTGTCTACACTGATACAGTATACAGATGTGTGTTCAGATTATAATGACTGATGCTGTCTACACTGATACAGTATACAGATGTGTGTTCAGATTATAATGACTGATGCTGTCTACACTGATACATTATACAGATGTGTGTTCAGATTATAATGACTGACGCTGTCTACACTGATACAGTATACAGATGTGTGTTCAGATTATAATGACTGATGCTGTCTACACTGATACAGTATACAGATGTTTGTTCAGATTATAATGACTGACGCTGTCTACACTGATACAGTATACAGATGTGTGTTCAGATTATAATGACTGACGCTGTCTACACTGATACAGTATACAGATGTGTGTTCAGATTATAATGACTGATGCTGTCTACACTGATACAGTATACAGATGTGTGTTCAGATTATAATGACTGACGCTGTCTACACTGATACAGTATACAGATGTGTGTTCAGATTATAATGACTGATGCTGTCTACACTGATACAGTATACAGATGTGTGTTCAGATTATAATGACTGACGCTGTCTACACTGATACAGTATACAGATGTGTGTTCAGATTATAATGACTGATGCTGATACACTGATACAGTATACAGATGTGTGTTCAGATTATAATGATTGATGCTGTCTACACTGATACAGTATACAGATGTGTGTTCAGATTATAATGACTGACTCTGTCTACACTGATACAGTATACAGATGTGTGTTCAGATTATAATGATTGATGCTGTCTACACTGATACAGTATACAGATGTGTGTTCAGATTATAATGACTGACGCTGATACACTGATACAGTATACAGATGTGTGTTCAGATTATAATGACTGATGCTGTCTACACTGATACAGTATACAGATGTGTGTTCAGATTATAGTGACTGACACTGATACACTGATACAGTATACAGATGTGTGTTCAGATTATAATGACTGACGCTGATACACTGATAAAGTATACAGATGTGTGTTCAGATTCTAATGACTGATGCTGTCTACACTGATACAGTATACAGATGTGTGTTCATATTATAATGACTGACGCTGATACACTGATACAGTATACAGATGTGTGTTCAGATTATAATGACTGATGCTGATACACTGATACAGTATACAGGTGTGTGTTCAGATTATAATGACTGACGCTGTCTACACTGATACAGTATACAGATGTGTTTTCAGATTATAATGACTGACGCTGATACACTGATACAGTATACAGATGTGTGTTCAAATTATAATGACTGACGCTGATACACTGATACAGTATACAGATGTGTGTTCAGATTATAATGACTGACGCTGTCTACAGTGATACAGTAAACAGATGTGTGTTCAGATTATAATGACTGACGCTGTCTACAGTGATACAGTATACAGATGTGTGTTCAGATTATAATGACTGACACTGATACACTGATACAGTATACAGGTGTGTGTTCAGATTATAATGACTGACGCTGTCTACACTGATACAGTATACAGATGTGTGTTCATATTATAATGACTGACGCTGATACACTGATACAGTATACAGATGTGTGTTCAGATTATAATGACTGACGCTGTCTACAGTGATACAGTATACAGATGTGTGTTCAGATTATAATGACTGACACTGATACACTGATACAGTATACAGGTGTGTGTTCAGATTATAATGACTGACACTGTCTACACTGATACAGTATACAGATGTGTGTTCAGATTATAATGACTGACGCTGATACACTGATACAGTATACAGATGTGTGTTCAGATTATAATGACTGACACTGATACACTGATACAGTATACAGATGTGTGTTCAGATTATAATGACTGACACTGTCTACACTGATACAGTATACAGATGTGTGTTCAGATTATAATGACTGATGCTGATACACTGATACAGTATACAGATGTGTGTTCAGATTATAATGACTGACACTGATACACTGATACAGTATACAGGTGTGTGTTCAGATTATAATGACTGACACTGTCTACACTGATACAGTATACAGATGTGTGTTCAGATTATAATGACTGACGCTGTCTACACTGATACAGTATACATATGTGTGTTCAGATTATAATGACTGACACTGTCTACACTGATACAGTATACAGATGTGTGTTCAGATTATAATGACTGATGCTGATACACTGATACAGTATACAGATGTGTGTTCAGATTATAATGACTGACGCTGTCTACACTGATACAGTATACAGATGTGTGTTCAGATTATAATGACTGATGCTGATACACTGATACAGTATACAGATGTGTGTTCAGATTATAATGACTGACGCTGTCTACACTGATACAGTATACAGATGTGTGTTCAGATTATAATGACTGACACTGATACACTGATACAGTATACAGATGTGTGTTCAGATTATAATGACTGACACTGTCTACAATGATACAGTATACAGATGTGTGTTCAGATTATAATGACTGATGCTGATACACTGATACAGTATACAGATGTGTGTTCAGATTATAATGACTGACACTGATACACTGATACAGTATACAGGTGTGTGTTCAGATTATAATGACTGACACTGTCTACACTGATACAGTATACAGATGTGTGTTCAGATTATAATGACTGACGCTGTCTACACTGATACAGTATACAGATGTGTGTTCAGATTATAATGACTGACACTGTCTACACTGATACAGTATACAGATGTGTGTTCAGATTATAATGACTGATGCTGATACACTGATACAGTATACAGATGTGTGTTCAGATTATAATGACTGACGCTGTCTACACTGATACAGTATACAGATATGTGATCAGATTATAATGACTGACGCTGTCTACACTGATACAGTATACAGATATGTGATCAGATTATAATGACTGACACTGTCTACACTGATACAGTATACAGATGTGTGTTCAGATTATAATGACTGATGCTGTCTACACTGATACAGTATACAGATGTGTGTTCAGATTATAATGACTGACGCTGTCTACACTGATACAGTATACAGATGTGTGTTCAGATTATAATGACTGACGCTGATACACTGATACAGTATACAGATGTGTGTTCAGATTATAATGACTGACGCTGATACACTGATACAGTATACAGATGTGTGTTCAGATTATAATGACTGACGCTGTCTACACTGATACAGTATACAGATGTGTGTTCAGATTATAATGACTGACTCTGTCTACACTGATACAGTATACAGATGTGTGTTCAGATTATAATGACTGATGCTGATACACTGATACAGTATACAGATGTGTGTTCAGATTATAATGACTGACACTGTCTACACTGATACAGTATACAGATGTGTGTTCAGATTATAATGACTGATGCTGATACACTGATACAGTATACAGATGTGTGTTCAGATTATAATGACTGACACTGATACACTGATACAGTATACAGGTGTGTGTTCAGATTATAATGACTGACACTGTCTACACTGATACAGTATACAGATGTGTGTTCAGATTATAATGACTGACGCTGTCTACACTGATACAGTATACAGATGTGTGTTCAGATTATAATGACTGACACTGTCTACACTGATACAGTATACAGATGTGTGTTCAGATTATAATGACTGATGCTGATACACTGATACAGTATACAGATGTGTGTTCAGATTATAATGACTGACGCTGATACACTGATACAGTATACAGATGTGTGTTCAGATTATAATGACTGACGCTGATACACTGATACAGTATACAGATGTGTGTTCAGATTATAATGACTGATGCTGTCTACACTGATACAGTATACAGATGTGTGTTCAGATTATAATGACTGACGCTGATACACTGATACAGTATACAGATGTGTGTTCAGATTATAATGACTGACGCTGATACACTGATACAGTATACAGATGTGTGTTCAGATTATAATGACTGACGCTGTCTACACTGATACAGTATACAGATATGTGATCAGATTATAATGACTGACACTGTCTACACTGATACAGTATACAGATATGTGATCAGATTATAATGACTGACACTGTCTACACTGATACAGTATACAGATGTGTGTTCAGATTATAATGACTGATGCTGTCTACACTGATACAGTATACAGATGTGTGTTCAGATTATAATGACTGACGCTGTCTACACTGATACAGTATACAGATGTGTGTTCAGATTATAATGACTGACGCTGATACACTGATACAGTATACAGATGTGTGTTCAGATTATAATGACTGATGCTGATACACTGATACAGTATACAGATGTGTGTTCAGATTATAATGACTGACGCTGTCTACACTGATACAGTATACAGATGTGTGTTCAGATTATAATGACTGACTCTGTCTACACTGATACAGTATACAGATGTGTGTTCAGATTATAATGACTGACGCTGATACACTGATACAGTATACAGATGTGTGTTCAGATTATAATGACTGACTCTGTCTACACTGATACAGTATACAGATGTGTGTTCAGATTATAATGACTGACGCTGATACACTGATACAGTATACAGATGTGTGTTCAGATTATAATGACTGATGCTGTCTACACTGATACAGTATACAGATGTGTGTTCAGATTATAATGACTGACGCTGATACACTGATACAGTATACAGATGTGTGTTCAGATTATAATGACTGACTCTGTCTACACTGATACAGTATACAGATGTGTGTTCAGATTATAATGACTGACGCTGATACACTGATACAGTATACAGATGTGTGTTCAGATTATAATGACTGACTCTGTCTACACTGATACAGTATACAGATGTGTGTTCAGATTATAATGACTGACGCTGTCTACACTGATACAGTATACAGATGTGTGTTCAGATTATAATGACTGACTCTGTCTACACTGATACAGTATACAGATGTGTGTTCAGATTATAATGACTGACGCTGATACACTGATACAGTATACAGATGTGTGTTCAGATTATAATGACTGACGCTGATACACTGATACAGTATACAGATGTGTGTTCAGATTATAATGACTGACGCTGATACACTGATACAGTATACAGATGTGTGTTCAGATTATAATGACTGACGCTGTCTACACTGATACAGTATACAGATGTGTGTTCAGATTATAATGACTGACTCTGTCTACACTGATACAGTATACAGATGTGTGTTCAGATTATAATGACTGATGCTGTCTACACTGATACAGTATACAGATGTGTGTTCAGATTATAATGACTGACGCTGTCTACACTGATACAGTATACAGATGTGTGTTCAGATTATAATGACTGACGCTGTCTACACTGATACAGTATACAGATGTGTGTTCGGATTATAATGACTGACGCTGTCTACACTGATACAGTATACAGATGTGTGTTCAGATTATAATGACTGACGCTGTCTACACTGATACAGTATACAGATGTGTGTTCAGATTATAATGACTGATGCTGATACACTGATACAGTATACAGATGTGTGTTCAGATTATAATGACTGACGCTGTCTACATTGATACAGTATACAGATGTGTGTTCAGATTATAATGACTGATGCTGATACACTGATACAGTATACAGATGTGTGTTCAGATTATAATGACTGACGCTGTCTACACTGATACAGTATACAGATGTGTGTTCAGATTATAATGACTGACGCTGTCTACACTGATACAGTATACAGATGTGTGTTCAGATTATAATGACTGATGCTGTCTACACTGATACAGTATACAGATGTGTGTTCAGATTATAATGACTGACGCTGTCTACACTGATACAGTATACAGATGTGTGTTCAGATTATAATGACTGACGCTGTCTACACTGATACAGTATACAGGTGTGTGTTCAGATTATAATGACTGACTCTGTCTACACTGATACAGTATACAGATGTGTGTTCAGATTATAATGACTGACGCTGTCTACACTGATACAGTATACAGATGTGTGTTCAGATTATAATGACTGATGCTGATACACTGATACAGTATACAGATGTGTGTTCAGATTATAATGACTGATGCTGTCTACACTGATACAGTATACAGATGTGTGTTCAGATTATAATGACTGACGCTGTCTACACTGATACAGTATACAGATGTGTGTTCAGATTATAATGACTGATGCTGATACTCTGATACAGTATACAGATGTGTGTTCAGATTATAATGACTGATGCTGTCTACACTGATACAGTATACAGATGTGTGTTCAGATTATAATGACTGACGCTGATACACTGATACAGTATACAGATGTGTGTTCAGATTATAATGACTGATGCTGTCTACACTGAGACAGTATACAGATGTGTGTTCAGATTATAATGACTGATGCTGTCTACACTGATACAGTATACAGATGTGTGTTCAGATTATAATGACTGACGCTGATACACTGATACAGTATACAGATGTGTGTTCAGATTATAATGACTGACACTGTCTACACTGATACAGTATACAGATGTGTGTTCAGATTATAATGACTGACGCTGTCTACACTGATACAGTATACAGGTGTGTGTTCTGATTATAATGACTGATGCTGTCTACACTGATACAGTATACAGATGTGTGTTCAGATTATAATGACTGATGCTGATACTCTGATACAGTATACAGATGTGTGTTCAGATTATAATGACTGATGCTGTCTACACTGATACAGTATACAGATGTGTGTTCAGATTATAATGACTGACGCTGATACACTGATACATTATACAGATGTGTGTTCAGATTATAATGACTGATGCTGTCTACACTGAGACAGTATACAGATGTGTGTTCAGATTATAATGACTGACGCTGTCTACACTGATACAGTATACAGATGTGTGTTCAGATTATAATGACTGACTCTGTCTACACTGATACAGTATACAGATGTGTGTTCAGATTATAATGACTGACTCTGTCTACACTGATACAGTATACAGATGTGTGTTCAGTTACTGACATTCAACAACAGGGCAATTGGAAGAGTGAAAGAAAGCTTGCTTTGATCGTCCAGTTTAAACAGCTGGTTTGAGTCTCTGTTCAGACTTCAGAAGATCTCAGCATCAGGAACAAGTGGATGTTTATTTTAATGGCGTCTAGGATCGCGTCACAGGATTATATGTTTGTCCAGAGCATTTTATTTTGTAATCGAGGCACAGTGTAATGGAGAGTTCACAAAGAAGCTTTTGTTGAAAGATGAAGCAGCGACTGCATTACATCTGACAGCAGCTTTATCACAAACCCTAGTGAATGATTTCATAATGCTTTGCTTTAACTGTAAATAATGGTTTTATATGGATAATGTTTTCATAACGGTAAAGCGTTGATACTTTTTCCTATGCAGAGACGTTAGCCAATCATAACAGTGGCGTTTACTGACAAGCCTTAAAGGAGCCGCACCTTAAAAACAAAGGCTCAGAATGAGGGTTGAAAATAATTAATTTTGTTTAGTGCAAAATTCTTTAACGTTATAAGTGAACCTGAAGGAACATATTGACATAAAAAAAATCCCCCTCATGATGTAAATGAGTAAATGTTGACAACTTTCCTTTTTGGGTGAACTATTACTTTCTCACACATAGAGATGAAACACTACAAAAAACGGTTTCACTTTATTTTGATGGTCCCTTTAACACATTCTGTTGACTATAAGTAACGTTGCAGCCACATGTCTACTAACTCTCATTAGAGTATTCGTAGAGTATTAGTAAACTGAAATGGGTTAGAATAAGTTGACGTAGTTGCAAAGTTACTTATAGTCAGTATAATGTCTGTTGGAGGAGCATCAAAATAAAGTGTGAGCAGATATTAAGAAGACAGTCTGTTAATACTTTAATGAGAGTTAGTTGACATGTTGTTGCAAAGTTACTTATAGTCAACACAATGTTTAAAAGGGACCATCAAAATAAAGTGTTACCCAAAAAAACAATGACTTGAATGAAATACATCTGGACATCACAACGTTACTTTAATGATAAAAGTAGCACTGCTAGTTGTTTACTCCCCAAAAATATTCCAGTAATCGATAGCATTATAGTCTGTAACTTTCGAGAGAGAAGTGACATGCCTGTATTCTTTCGCAGCTGTTGGCCGGGGCCCGTTGAGAGCTGATTCTGGCACTGGGGGCCCGTGGTGGACCTGGAGGCGTCCCAGAGAGTGCTGTCGGGCCCCAGCAGAACTGGTGGAGCCCGGGGGCCGGTGCGCTCGGTCCAGGGACTGCGTCTGCGTGGGGCCGCCGTCTTTCCCATCAGCCCCTGCTCCGCCAGCCTCCGGTGGGTGGTTTGGACTCGCTGGGTACGAGTGCTCGTCTGACATACCAGATCTGCGTTCAATCAAACAACACAATATACAGACACACAGCACACAAGTATTATTATGGCTGCCTGTTCAGTATAGAATTGACTTTAAAGGGATAGTTCACCCAAAAATGAAAATTAGCCCATGATTTGCTCATCCTCAAGTCATCCTAGGTGTACAGGTGAAACTCGAAAAATTAGAATATGGTGCAAAAGTTCATTTATTTCCGTAATTCAACTTAAAAGGTGAAACTAATATATTATATAGACTCATTACATGCAAAGTGAGATATTTCAAGCCTTTATTTGTTATATTTTTGATGATTATGGATTACAGATATGAAAACCTTTTCACAATATTCTAATTTTGAATTTGGGGTTTTGTAAGCTGTAAGCCATAATCATCAAAATTATAACAAATAAAGGCTTGAAATATCTCACTTTGCATGTAATGAGTCTATATAATATATTAGTTTCACCTTTTAAGTTGAATTACTGAAATAAATGAACTTTTGCACGATATTCAAATTTTTCGAGTTTCACCTGTATGACATTCTTCTTTCAGACGAATACAATCGGAGTTATATTTAAATGTCCTGGCTCTTTCAAGCTTTATAATTGGAGTGAGTGGGCACCATTTTTTTAAGGTTTTTTTTTTCTTCTTTTTTTCCCTTTAAGATTCTTTTATTTGTAAACTGTAAATGTCTGCATAACCATGCTCCTATCTACTTATCAAAATTGCTTCTTTCCTATTCCCCTTCTAGACGCAAGTGACCAAAGCCTCCTTCTAGTCCCACACTCACGACTCAAACATAAAGGGGATCGAGTCTATTCTGTGGTTGGTCCTCGGTTGTGGATCAACCTGGCCTTAGAGATCAGAGATCCTTCCCTGACTATCTTTAAGTCTCTTTTAAAAAGCTTTTTTTCTTGGTGCCATCATGAACACAACACACACCATTCTCAGCTGTTTATACTTCAGTTTGCTAGTTCACCTATACACAAACAGATGGCATTTTAATTATCCTTGTGAAAAAGAAGGGCACTTAATTGGATCAAATGTGCACTTATAGTGTACTTCAAACCTTAAAAGCATATTTTTAAAAACAGTCCTTGCAGATCATATATTAATAATGAATTAAAAGGCCACTTAAGTGTACTTAAAGAGAGTAAGTGTCAGTAAAGAGAGTGTATTTAAAGAGAGTAAGTTATGGAACTTAAAGAGAGTAACACACTTCTTAAATGTACTTAACAGTTCAACTGCCATCTTATGTTTTTAATAAATAAGTGCATTTGATATAGATTTAAACATACAATGCAAATAAAGTTGACGCACCCATTGGGTGTAATGAAGTTTCTAATCAACTGACGCAAAGTCAAGCGGAATAAGTAATAAGCAAATGAGTAACTTTATTCAGCTTCAGATCAGAGCAAGACACAATAGAGAGCCATCAGTTCATGAGAGCTGCCGATGAACAATTAATTTTTTTGGTAAACTATTAATTTAAAGGGACAGTTCGCCCAAAAATGAAAATTCTGTCATTAATTACTCACCTTCATTTCGTTTCGTTACTCACCTTTCATCTTCTGAACACAAATGAAGATCTTTTTGATGAAATCTGAGAGATTTCTGTCCCTCCATTGACAGGCTGCGCAACTACCACTTCAAAACGTTCACAAAGAGATCATAAAACTAATCCATATGAATTGAGTGGTTTAGTCCAAATTTTCTGAAGAGACTTTAGGCTTTTATTCACATACAAACATTGATCAGTGAACATAAACAGAAGCTCAATCGAACCAGCTTGACGCGCTTTGAACTTTCAGAAGTTCAAACATGATTGTTTATATGAATAAAAGACTAAATTAAATCTGTTCATCATATAAAGCAATCGTGTCCCTTCAGAAAATTTGGACTAAACCACTCAATTCATATGGATTAGTTTTACGATCTCAATATAAGCATTTTTAAGCGTCAAAGTGGTAGTTGCGTAGCCTGTCAACGAAGGGACAGAAAGCTCTCAGATTTCATCAAAAAGATCTTCATTTGTCTTCTGAAGATGAACAAAAGTCTTACGGATTTGGAACGACGCGAGGGTGAGTAATTAATGACAGAATTTAAATTTTTGGGTGAACTATCGCTAAATACGTTGCATTCTTCAAAACACTAAAGTGGCTCGACCACAGAGAACAGGCCGTAGTACCCACCGATCTGGAGACAGAGATCCCTCAGAGGACATGCCATGGTAAGGAGACGGTGTTAGACGAGTGTCCGGACGAAACTCCTTATCGTACGCCATCATATTCCACTCCTGACGCCGGTTACGAGCTTTACGAACCTTCTTTACCTCGCGAGAGGGATCCTCCGAGTGTTTTTGCTCTTGCTAAGGCAGAAAAAAAGGAAATGTTTCTATAAGTCTGAGTAATATTTAACTGTGCAGAAGGAACAGGTAGGTCTGTAAATGAATACTGACCAGAGGAGTGTGTCATTTCTACGCCTCTAGTGTTACCAAACAGGGGTGTGTTTCCCGAAAGCCTCGTTAGCCAACTATGGTCGCAAGTTCCGTCATTATCAGCAGTTCAACAAGTCGGTGTTTCCCGAAACCATCGTTCTAACGAACATTCGCAAACAGCATCTCAGAGTGGTGTGTGTGAGCGACAGATCTCGAGCTGTGGTTAGAAGCAGAGTTTCTAGTGTTCATGACATGTGGACTCAATAAATCCTGATTTTGAGCAAAATAAGCAAGCTGACATTCAGTGCAACCTGTGTCTTTAATCTAGAACACATACTGTACAAATGTCATTTACGTCTTTGAGTTTGTAAAGAGATTTAAAGTGTAGTTTTTGAAGAGTGCGCATGTGTGAACGAGCTCTAGTGTGTGAGAATGAGACTATGATTGAATCTGGAAATAAAGCAAAATAATTGATAAAAATTAGAAATATTCCTCAGATGCCATGTCTGTAATTTATATCAAAACATCTCGCATTAATTCGATCTCAATAAAGTTTCATTAAAATAAGTTATTACTCCACCACGTGCGTGACGTCATAAACCAACACGGTTGAACGACCAATTTGCGACAATATGGTTTCGGGAAACAGTCGTGACTAGCAAGTTGATTTCTTCAACGATGCATCGTACTGTGATAGTGAAGCAGCGAGTTACATCATTGTACGGGAAACACACCCCTGAAAAGCAAAATAATAGCTGTTTTCAAACAGGTTTCCAGAACGCCCGCTTAGTCTGTCATTGGTAGAAATGAGGGATATTTGAGCAGTAGAGTTCCCTCAGTCAGAGTTTGGGATTGGTAGAAATGTGGGATATTTGAGCAGTAGAGTTCCCTCAGTCAGTGTTTGGGATTGGTAGAAATGTGGGATATTTGAGCAGTAGAGTTCCCTCAGTCAGTGTTTGGGATTGGTAGAAATGTGGGATATTTGAGCAGTAGAGTTCCCTCAGTCAGTGTTTGGGATTGGTAGAAATGTGGGATATTTGAGCAGTAGAGTTCCCTCAGTCAGTGTTTGGGATTGGTAGAAATGAGGGATATTTGAGCAGTAGAGTTCCCTCAGTCAGAGTTTGGGATTGGTAGAAATGAGGGATATTTGAGCAGTAAAGTTCCCTCAGTCAGTGTTTGGGATTGGTAGAAATGAGGGATATTTGAGCAGTAGAGTTCCCTCAGTCAGAGTTTGGGATTGGTAGAAATGAGGGATATTTGAGCAGTAAAGTTCCCTCAGTCAGTGTTTGGGATTGGTAAAAATGAGGGATATTTGAGCAGTAGAGTTCCCTCAGTCAGTGTTTGGGATTGGTAGAAATGCGGGATATTTGAGCAGTAGAGTTCCCTCAGTCAGTGTTTGGGATTGGTGGAAATGTGGGATATTTGAGCAGTAGAGTTCCCTCAGTCAGTGTTTGGGATTGGTAGAAATGAGGGATATTTGAGCAGTGGAGTTCCCTCAGTCAGTGTTTGGGATTGGTAGAAATGTGGGATATTTGAGCAGTGGAGTTCCCTCAGTCAGTGTTTGGGATTGGTAGAAATGAGGGATATTTGAGCAGTAGAGTTCCCTCAGTCAGTGTTTGGGATTGGTAGAAATGTGGGATATTTGAGCAGTAGAGTTCCCTCAGTCAGTGTTTGGGATTGGTAGAAATGTGGGATATTTGAGCAGTAGAGTTCCCTCAGTCAGTGTTTGGGATTGGTAGATATGTGGGATATTTGAGCAGTAGAGTTCCCTCAGTCAGTGTTTGGGATTGGTAGAAATGAGGGATATTTGAGCAGTAGAGTTCCCTCAGTCAGTGTTTGGGATTGGTGGAAATGTGGGATATTTGAGCAGTGGAGTTCCCTCAGTCAGTGTTTGGGATTGGTAGAAATGAGGGATATTTGAGCAGTGGAGTTCCCTCAGTCAGTGTTTGGGATTGGTAGAAATGTGGGATATTTGAGCAGTGGAGTTCCCTCAGTCAGTGTTTGGGATTGGTAGAAATGTGGGATATTTGAGCAGTAGAGTTCCCTCAGTCAGTGTTTGGGATTGGTAGAAATGTGGGATATTTGAGCAGTAGAGTTCCCTCAGTCAGTGTTTGGGATTGGTAGAAATGAGGGATATTTGAGCAGTAGAGTTCCCTCAGTCAGTGTTTGGGATTGGTGGAAATGTGGGATATTTGAGCAGTAGAGTTCCCTCAGTCAGTGTTTGGGATTGGTAGAAATGAGGGATATTTGAGCAGTAGAGTTCCCTCAGTCAGTGTTTGGGATTGGTAGAATAGTGGGATATTTGAGCAGTAGAGTTCCCTCAGTCAGTGTTTGGGATTGGTAGAAATGTGGGATATTTGAGCAGTAGAGTTCCCGCAGTCAGTGTTTGGGATTGGTAGAAATGAGGGATATTTGAGCAGTAGAGTTCCCTCAGTCAGTGTTTGGGATTGGTAGAAATGAGGGATATTTGAGCAGTAGAGTTCCCTCAGTCAGTGTTTGGGATTGGTAGAAATGAGGGATATTTGAGCAGTAGAGTTCCCTCAGTCAGTGTTTGGGATTGGAAGAAATGTGGGATATTTGAGCAGTAGAGTTCCCTCAGTCAGTGTTTGGGATTGGTAGAAATGTGGGATATTTGAGCAGTAGAGTTCCCTCAGTCAGTGTTTGGGATTGGTAGAAATGAGGGATATTTGAGCAGTAGAGTTCCCTCAGTCAGTGTTTGGGATTGGTGGAAATGTGGGATATTTGAGCAGTGGAGTTCCCTCAGTCAGTGTTTGGGATTGGTAGAAATGAGGGATATTTGAGCAGTGGAGTTCCCTCAGTCAGTGTTTGGGATTGGTAGAAATGTGGGATATTTGAGCAGTGGAGTTCCCTCAGTCAGTGTTTGGGATTGGTAGAAATGTGGGATATTTAAGCAGTAGAGTTCCCTCAGTCAGTGTTTGGGATTGGTAGAAATGTGGGATATTTGAGCAGTAGAGTTCCCTCAGTCAGTGTTTGGGATTGGTAGAAATGAGGGATATTTGAGCAGTAGAGTTCCCTCAGTCAGTGTTTGGGATTGGTGGAAATGTGGGATATTTGAGCAGTAGAGTTCCCTCAGTCAGTGTTTGGGATTGGTAGAAATGAGGGATATTTGAGCAGTAGAGTTCCCTCAGTCAGTGTTTGGGATTGGTAGAAATGTGGGATATTTGAGCAGTAGAGTTCCCTCAGTCAGTGTTTGGGATTGGTAGAAATGTGGGATATTTGAGCAGTAGAGTTCCCGCAGTCAGTGTTTGGGATTGGTAGAAATGAGGGATATTTGAGCAGTAGAGTTCCCTCAGTCAGTGTTTGGGATTGGTAGAAATGAGGGATATTTGAGCAGTAGAGTTCCCTCAGTCAGTGTTTGGGATTGGTAGAAATGTGGGATATTTGAGCAGTAGAGTTCCCTCAGTCAGTGTTTGGGGATTGGTAGAAATGTGGGATATTTGAGCAGTAGAGTTCCCTCAGTCAGTGTTTGGGATTGGTAGAAATGTGGGATATTTGAGCAGTAGAGTTCCCTCAGTCAGTGTTTGGGATTGGTAGAAATGAGGGATATTTGAGCAGTAGAGTTCCCTCAGTCAGAGTTTGGGATTGGTAGAAATGAGGGAAATTTGAGCAGTAGAGTTCCCTCAGTCAGTGTTTGGGATTGGTAGAAATGAGGGATATTTGAGCAGTAGAGTTCCCTCAGTCAGTGTTTGGGATTGGTAGAAATGAGGGACATTTGAGCAGTAGAGTTCCCTCAGTCAGTGTTTGTGATTGGTAGAAATGTGGGATATTTGAGCAGTAAAGTTCCCTCAGTCAGTGTTTGGGATTGGTAGAAATGAGGGATATTTGAGCAGTAGAGTTCCCTCAGTCAGTGTTTGGGATTGGAGAAATGTGGGATATTTGAGCAGTAGAGTTCCCTCAGTCAGTGTTTGGGATTGGTAGAAATGAGGGATATTTGAGCAGTAGAGTTCCCTCAGTCAGTGTTTGGGATTGGTAGAAATGAGGGATATTTGAGCAGTAGAGTTCCCTCAGTCAGTGTTTGGGATTGGTAGAAATGTGGGATATTTCAGCAGTAGAGTTCCCTCAGTCAGTGTTTGGGATTGGTAGAAATGAGGGATATTTGAGCAGTAGAGTTCCCTCAGTCAGTGTTTGGGATTGGTAGAAATGAGGGATATTTGAGCAGTAGAGTTCCCTCAGTCAGTGTTTGGGATTGGTAGAAATGAGGGATATTTGAGCAGTAGAGTTCCCTCAGTCAGTGTTTGGGATTGGTAGAAATGTGGGATATTTGAGCAGTAGAGTTCCCTCAGTCAGTGTTTGGGATTGGTAGAAATGAGGGATATTTGAGCAGTAGAGTTCCCTCAGTCAGTGTTTGGGATTGGTAGAAATGTGGGATATTTGAGCAGTAGAGTTCCCTCAGTCAGTGTTTGGGATTGGTAGAAATGAGGGATATTTGAGCAGTAGAGTTCCCTCAGTCAGTGTTTGGGATTGGTAGAAATGAGGGATATTTGAGCAGTAGAGTTCCCTCAGTCAGTGTTTGGGATTGGTAGAAATGTGGGATATTTGAGCAGAAGAGTTCCCTCAGTAAGTGTTTGGGATTGGTAGAAATGTGGGATATTTGAGCAGTAGAGTTCCCTCAGTCAGTGTTTGGGATTGGTAGAAATGTGGGATATTTGAGCAGTAGAGTTCCTTCAGTCAGTGTTTGGGATTGGTAGAAATGTGGGATATTTGAGCAGTAGAGTTCCCTCAGTCAGAGTTTGGGATTGGTAGAAATTAGGGATATTTGAGCAGTAGAGTTCCCTCAGTCAGTGTTTGGGATTGGTAGAAATGAGGGATATTTAAACAGTAGAGTTCCCTCAGTCAGAATTTGGGATTGGTAGAAATGAGGGATATTTGAGCAGTAAAGTTCCCTCAGTCAGTGTTTGGGATTGGTAGAAATGAGGGATATTTGAGCAGTAGAGTTCCCTTAGTCAGAGTTTGGGATTGGTAGAAATGTGGGATATTTGAGCAGTAGAGTTCCCTCAGTCAGAGTTTGGGATTGGTAGAAATTAGGGATATTTGAGCAGTAGAGTTCCCTCAGTCAGTGTTTGGGATTGGTAGAAATGAGGGATATTTGAGCAGTAGAGTTCCCTCAGTCAGAGTTTGGGATTGGTAGAAATGAGGGATATTTGAGCAGTAGAGTTCCCTCAGTCAGTGTTTGGGATTGGTAGAAATGTGGGATATTTGAGCAGTAGAGTTCCCTCAGTCAGAGTTTGGGATTGGTAGAAATGAGGGATATTTGAGCAGTAGAGTTCCCTCAGTCAGTGTTTGGGATTGGTAGAAATGAGGGATATTTGAGCAGTAGAGTTCCCTCAGTCAGTGTTTGGGATTGGTAGAAATGTGGGATATTTGAGCAGTTGAGTTCCCTCAGTCAGAGTTTGGGATTGGTAGAAATTAGGGATATTTGAGCAGTAGAGTTCCCTCAGTC
Source organism: Rhinichthys klamathensis goyatoka (assembly GCF_029890125.1). Taxonomy (NCBI): domain Eukaryota; kingdom Metazoa; phylum Chordata; class Actinopteri; order Cypriniformes; family Leuciscidae; genus Rhinichthys; species Rhinichthys klamathensis. The sequence goes on from NW_026606732.1 coordinate 283,036, forward strand.
AGTGTTTGGGATTGGTAGAAATGAGGGATATTTGAGCAGTAGAGTTCCCTCAGTCAGAGTTTGGGATTGGTAGAAATGAGGGATATTTGAGCAGTAAAGTTCCCTCAGTCAGTGTTTGGGATTGGTAGAAATGAGGGATATTTGAGCAGTAGAGTTCCCTCAGTCAGAGTTTGGGATTGGTAGAAATGAGGGATATTTGAGCAGTAAAGTTCCCTCAGTCAGTGTTTGGGATTGGTAAAAATGAGGGATATTTGAGCAGTAGAGTTCCCTCAGTCAGTGTTTGGGATTGGTAGAAATGCGGGATATTTGAGCAGTAGAGTTCCCTCAGTCAGTGTTTGGGATTGGTAGAAATGAGGGATATTTGAGCAGTAGAGTTCCCTCAGTCAGAGTTTGAGATTGGTAGAAATGAGGGATATTTGAGCAGTAGAGTTCCCTCAGTCAGTGTTTGGGATTGGTAGAAATGAGGGATATTTGAGCAGTAGAGTTCCCTCAGTCAGTGTTTGGGATTGGTAGAAATGAGGGATATTTGAGCAGTAGAGTTCCCTCAGTCAGAATTTGGGATTGGTAGAAATGAGGGATATTTGAGCAGTAAAGTTCCCTCAGTCAGTGTTTGGGATTGGTAGAAATGAGGGATATTTGAGCAGTAGAGTTCCCTCAGTCAGAGTTTGGGATTGGTAGAAATGTGGGATATTTGAGCAGTAGAGTTCCCTCAGTCAGAGTTTGGGATTGGTAGAAATTAGGGATATTTGAGCAGTAGAGTTCCCTCAGTCAGTGTTTGGGATTGGTAGAAATGAGGGATATTTGAGCAGTAGAGTTCCCTCAGTCAGAGTTTGGGATTGGTAGAAATGAGGGATATTTGAGCAGTAGAGTTCCCTCAGTCAGTGTTTGGGATTGGTAGAAATGTGGGATATTTGAGCAGTAGAGTTCCCTCAGTCAGAGTTTGGGATTGGTAGAAATGAGGGATATTTGAGCAGTAGAGTTCCCTCAGTCAGTGTTTGGGATTGGTAGAAATGAGGGATATTTGAGCAGTAGAGTTCCCTCAGTCAGTGTTTGGGATTGGTAGAAATGTGGGATATTTGAGCAGTAGAGTTCCCTCAGTCAGAGTTTGGGATTGGTAGAAATTAGGGATATTTGAGCAGTAGAGTTCCCTCAGTCAGTGTTTGGGATTGGTAGAAATGAGGGATATTTGAGCAGTAGAGTTCCCTCAGTCAGAGTTTGGGATTGGTAGAAATGAGGGATATTTGAGCAGTAAAGTTCCCTCAGTCATGTGTTTGGGATTGGTAGAAATGAGGGATATTTGAGCAGTAGAGTTCCCTCAGTCAGAGTTTGGGATTGGTAGAAATGAGGGATATTTGAGCAGTAAAGTTCCCTCAGTCAGTGTTTGGGATTGGTAAAAATGAGGGATATTTGAGCAGTAGAGTTCCCTCAGTCAGTGTTTGGGATTGGTAGAAATGAGGGATATTTGAGCAGTAGAGTTCCCTCAGTCAGAGTTTGAGATTGGTAGAAATGAGGGATATTTGAGCAGTAGAGTTCCCTCAGTCAGTGTTTGGGATTGGTAGAAATGAGGGATATTTGAGCAGTAGAGTTCCCTCAGTCAGAGTTTGGGATTGGTAGAAATGTGGGATATTTGAGCAGTAGAGTTCCCTCAGTCAGAGTTTGGGATTGGTAGAAATGAGGGATATTTGAGCAGTAGAGTTCCCTCAGTCAGTGTTTGGGATTGGTAGAAATGTGGGATATTTGAGCAGTAGAGTTCCCTCAGTCAGAGTTTGGGATTGGTAGAAATGAGGGATATTTGAGCAGTAAAGTTCCCTCAGTCATGTGTTTGGGATTGGTAGAAATGAGGGATATTTGAGCAGTAGAGTTCCCTCAGTCAGAGTTTGGGATTGGTAGAAATGAGGGATATTTGAGCAGTAAAGTTCCCTCAGTCAGTGTTTGGGATTGGTAAAAATGAGGGATATTTGAGCAGTAGAGTTCCCTCAGTCAGTGTTTGGGATTGGTAGAAATGAGGGATATTTGAGCAGTAGAGTTCCCTCAGTCAGAGTTTGAGATTGGTAGAAATGAGGGATATTTGAGCAGTAGAGTTCCCTCAGTCAGTGTTTGGGATTGGTAGAAATGAGGGATATTTGAGCAGTAGAGTTCCCTCAGTCAGAGTTTGGGATTGGTAGAAATGTGGGATATTTGAGCAGTAGAGTTCCCTCAGTCAGAGTTTGGGATTGGTAGAAATGAGGGATATTTGAGCAGTAGAGTTCCCTCAGTCAGTGTTTGGGATTGGTAGAAATGAGGGATATTTGAGCAGTAGAGTTCCCTCCGTCAGTGTTTGGGATTGGTAGAAATGTGGGATATTTGAGCAGTAAAGTTCCCTCAGTCAGAGTTTGGGATTGGTAGAAATGAGGGATATTTGAGCAGTAGAGTTCCCTCAGTCAGTGTTTGGGATTGGTAGAAATGAGGGATATTTGAGCAGTAGAGTTCCCTCCGTCAGTGTTTGGGATTGGTAGAAATGTGGAATATTTGAGCAGTAGAGTTCCCTCAGTCAGAGTTTGGGATTGGTAGAAATTAGGGATATTTGAGCAGTAGAGTTCCCTCAGTCAGTGTTTGGGATTGGTAGAAATGAGGGATATTTGAGCAGTGGAGTTCCCTCAGTCAGTGTTTGGGATTGGTAGAAATGTGGGATATTTGAGCAGTGGAGTTCCCTCAGTCAGTGTTTGGGATTGGTAGAAATGAGGGATATTTGAGCAGTAGAGTTCCCTCAGTCAGAGTTTGGGATTGGTAGAAATGAGGGATATTTGAGCAGTAAAGTTCCCTCAGTCAGTGTTTGGGATTGGTAGAAATGAGGGATATTTGAGCAGTAGAGTTCCCTCAGTCAGAGTTTGGGATTGGTAGAAATGAGGGATATTTGAACAGTAAAGTTCCCTCAATCAGTGTTTGGGATTGGTAGAAATGAGGGATATTTGAGCAGTAGAGTTCCCTTAGTCAGTGTTTGGGATTGGTAGAAATGCGGGATATTTGAGCAGTAAAGTTCCCTCAGTCAGTGTTTGGGATTGGTAGAAATGAGGGATATTTGAGCAGTAGAGTTCCCTCAGTCAGTGTTTGGGATTGGTAGAAATGTGGGATATTTGAGCAGTAGAGTTCCCTCAGTCAGTGTTTGGTATTGGTAGAAATGAGGGATATTTGAGCAGTAGAGTTCCCTCAGTCAGTGTTTGGTATTGGTAGAAATGAGGGATATTTGAGCAGTAGAGTTCCCTCAGTCAGTGTTTGGGATTGGTAGAAATAAGGGATATTTGAGCAGTAGAGTTCCCTCAGTCAGTGTTTGGGATCGGTAGAAATGAGGGATATTTGAGCAGTAGAGTTCCCTCAGTCAGAGTTTGGGATTGGTAGAAATGAGGGATATTTGAGCAGTAAAGTTCCCTCAGTCAGTGTTTGGGATTGGTAGAAATGAGGGATATTTGAGCAGTAGAGTTCCCTCAGTCAGAGTTTGGGATTGGTAGAAATGAGGGATATTTGAGCAGTAAAGTTCCCTCAGTCAGTGTTTGGGATTGGTAAAAATGAGGGATATTTGAGCAGTAGAGTTCCCTCAGTCAGTGTTTGGGATTGGTAGAAATGCGGGATATTTGAGCAGTAGAGTTCCCTCAGTCAGTGTTTGGGATTGGTAGAAATGAGGGATATTTGAGCAGTAGAGTTCCCTCAGTCAGAGTTTGAGATTGGTAGAAATGAGGGATATTTGAGCAGTAGAGTTCCCTCAGTCAGTGTTTGGGATTGGTAGAAATGAGGGATATTTGAGCAGTAGAGTTCCCTCAGTCAGTGTTTGGGATTGGTAGAAATGAGGGATATTTGAGCAGTAGAGTTCCCTCAGTCAGAATTTGGGATTGGTAGAAATGAGGGATATTTGAGCAGTAAAGTTCCCTCAGTCAGTGTTTGGGATTGGTAGAAATGAGGGATATTTGAGCAGTAGAGTTCCCTCAGTCAGAATTTGGGATTGGTAGAAATGTGGGATATTTGAGCAGTAGAGTTCCCTCAGTCAGAGTTTGGGATTGGTAGAAATTAGGGATATTTGAGCAGTAGAGTTCCCTCAGTCAGTGTTTGGGATTGGTAGAAATGAGGGATATTTGAGCAGTAGAGTTCCCTCAGTCAGAGTTTGGGATTGGTAGAAATGAGGGATATTTGAGCAGTAGAGTTCCCTCAGTCAGTGTTTGGGATTGGTAGAAATGTGGGATATTTGAGCAGTAGAGTTCCCTCAGTCAGAGTTTGGGATTGGTAGAAATGAGGGATATTTGAGCAGTAGAGTTCCCTCAGTCAGTGTTTGGGATTGGTAGAAATGAGGGATATTTGAGCAGTAGAGTTCCCTCAGTCAGTGTTTGGGATTGGTAGAAATGTGGGATATTTGAGCAGTAGAGTTCCCTCAGTCATGTGTTTGGGATTGGTAGAAATGAGGGATATTTGAGCAGTAGAGTTCCCTCAGTCAGAGTTTGGGATTGGTAGAAATTAGGGATATTTGAGCAGTAGAGTTCCCTCAGTCAGTGTTTGGGATTGGTAGAAATGAGGGATATTTGAGCAGTAGAGTTCCCTCAGTCAGTGTTTGGGATTGGTAGAAATGAGGGATATTTGAGCAGTAGAGTTCCCTCAGTCAGAGTTTGAGATTGGTAGAAATGAGGGATATTTGAGCAGTAGAGTTCCCTCAGTCAGTGTTTGGGATTGGTAGAAATGAGGGATATTTGAGCAGTAGAGTTCCCTCAGTCAGAGTTTGGGATTGGTAGAAATGTGGGATATTTGAGCAGTAGAGTTCCCTCAGTCAGAGTTTGGGATTGGTAGAAATGAGGGATATTTGAGCAGTAGAGTTCCCTCAGTCAGTGTTTGGGATTGGTAGAAATGAGGGATATTTGAGCAGTAGAGTTCCCTCCGTCAGTGTTTGGGATTGGTAGAAATGTGGGATATTTGAGCAGTAAAGTTCCCTCAGTCAGAGTTTGGGATTGGTAGAAATGAGGGATATTTGAGCAGTAGAGTTCCCTCAGTCAGTGTTTGGGATTGGTAGAAATGAGGGATATTTGAGCAGTAGAGTTCCCTCCGTCAGTGTTTGGGATTGGTAGAAATGTGGAATATTTGAGCAGTAGAGTTCCCTCAGTCAGAGTTTGGGATTGGTAGAAATTAGGGATATTTGAGCAGTAGAGTTCCCTCAGTCAGTGTTTGGGATTGGTAGAAATGAGGGATATTTGAGCAGTGGAGTTCCCTCAGTCAGTGTTTGGGATTGGTAGAAATGTGGGATATTTGAGCAGTGGAGTTCCCTCAGTCAGTGTTTGGGATTGGTAGAAATGAGGGATATTTGAGCAGTAGAGTTCCCTCAGTCAGAGTTTGGGATTGGTAGAAATGAGGGATATTTGAGCAGTAAAGTTCCCTCAGTCAGTGTTTGGGATTGGTAGAAATGAGGGATATTTGAGCAGTAGAGTTCCCTCAGTCAGAGTTTGGGATTGGTAGAAATGAGGGATATTTGAACAGTAAAGTTCCCTCAATCAGTGTTTGGGATTGGTAGAAATGAGGGATATTTGAGCAGTAGAGTTCCCTTAGTCAGTGTTTGGGATTGGTAGAAATGCGGGATATTTGAGCAGTAAAGTTCCCTCAGTCAGTGTTTGGGATTGGTAGAAATGAGGGATATTTGAGCAGTAGAGTTCCCTCAGTCAGTGTTTGGGATTGGTAGAAATGTGGGATATTTGAGCAGTAGAGTTCCCTCAGTCAGTGTTTGGTATTGGTAGAAATGAGGGATATTTGAGCAGTAGAGTTCCCTCAGTCAGTGTTTGGTATTGGTAGAAATGAGGGATATTTGAGCAGTAGAGTTCCCTCAGTCAGTGTTTGGGATTGGTAGAAATAAGGGATATTTGAGCAGTAGAGTTCCCTCAGTCAGTGTTTGGGATCGGTAGAAATGAGGGATATTTGAGCAGTAGAGTTCCCTCAGTCAGTGTTTGGTATTGGTAGAAATGAGGGATATTTGAGCAGTAGAGTTCCCTCAGCCAGTGTTTGGGATTGGTAGAAATGCGGGATATTTGAGCAGTAAAGTTCCCTCAGTCAGTGTTTGGGATTGACGACTTTATTTCATAACAGGTGTGATTTTGGAACTGTATGAAGAATGACTTTTGTTATTTGGACTTTTAGTTTAGTTATGTGTTGGGCGAGGGATTAAGACTGTGTTAGTGTACTTATACAGTATATAAAGTATTTTTCTGGCCACACACACAGACACACACACACCTTCTGCCGGCGTTTCTCCTTCCTCTTATTTTCTGTAGCTTGCAGCATCTTTTCCTTCCAAAGATTAAAAAAGTAGGATGGATCTGTGTAGAATTTGAGCCCGTCTTTTTTGTCATCCCTGTAAGGCAACACAACACGACGCTTAGATATTAAATCCTTTTGTTTAACATTAGTTTTTATAATCAATTTTATTTGTAATTATTTAGCATGAAGGGAATGAAGTCTATTTTAACAGCCATTATGTTTTTTCGCTCAACCACCAATTACCATTACTAAAGAGCTGAGATGGGAGGGCACTTTCATGCACTTTTTTATTTATATATTTTTTAATAAACTAAGAAATTAACCGAAATTTAACTTAATAGATAAAGTTACGGTAACACTTCAAGCCTTTATGTATAATGCATTATAAAAGTGATTTAATGCATTAATTATGCCTTGTAATGCACCTTAAAATGCATTATATGATGGCATGAACAATTGTATTTTTTTTTACAAATGTTTATGCCATCATATAATGCATTATAAGTATATATATACTGTATATAATAGTATAATGCAAATATAAATGTATAATGCATTAAAACACATGACGAACATCCAATTTCAGATGTAAAAAGGAATCTGCAAATATTATGCATTTTAACTTTGGTTACAATTATTTATGAAAAGATTTAATGCATTATAATATACATTATCATGAATACCTTTAATAATGCGTAATACATAAGGGCTTTAAGTAAAGGGTTACCAAAGTGACTTCTGGATTATCAAAGGTCATATGCTAATAATGACAAGAGAGAAGTGACAATGAACACATGACTTTATATTCTGTTCACCAAAATGATAATTTTATGTTCAAATGGAAAAGTAATACTTTCTGTGCAATAGTAGTGGCTATCGTACTGAGAGCTTGGTTAGTAACGTAACGGTAATGCATGTTTTTAACCATTAATTAGAATTTCATCTAATTAAGCTTAACTGAAATGTACTACAACAGATACTATCATGATTGTACAATCAATACTGTACTTTATGATATATAAGATTGATATATACTGTAGGCTATTAGGTCCTACAAATATAGAAATACAGGTGAAACTCAAAAAATGAGAATATCGGGCAAAAGTTGATTTATTATAGTAATTCAACTTAAAAGGTGAAACTAATATATTATATAGACTCATTACATGCAAAGTGAGATATTTCAAGCCTTTATTTATTATAATTTTGATGATTATGGCGTACAGATATGAAAACCCCAAATTCAAAATTAGAATATTGTGAAAAGGTTTTCATATCTGTAATCCATAATCATCAAAAATATAACAAATAAAGCCTTGAAATATCTCACTTTGCATGTAATGAGTCTATATATTATATTAGTTTTACCTTTTAAGTTGAATTACTGAAATAAATGAACTTTTGCACGATATTCAAATTTTTCCAGTTTCACCTGTAAAAAAGTTTGACTTTGAGGTGAATATGATCTGAAAATGACTTGTTTTTGATCCGGATGTGCAGTTTGTGTGCATGTCCCCGGCTGGAGCGTGCACTGACCTGTATGGCGTGAGGATGTTGAGGGGGGGGGGTTTGTCGGAGCGTTGGTACACCTCCATCACAGGGTTCGGGATGGAGTTTCGGGACACCACCTGCTGGTCCTGGATAGTGGAACTCTTGAAGGCTTTTCGCATGTTGATGTCCTGTAAGGAAACTGAAGAGCAAGCAGACAGACCCATCAAACACCATCAAACACCAGCACCAATTTATTACTGGGATATAAGAGACATAAAAACTAAATGAACTCCGTTGATTGTGTTTTCCTGTTGAAGTTTTTGGCTGCACCAGTGAATCAGACTTTATCCGGTAGTTGTCTATTCACGAACTAATGTTTTTTGTCAGAATGAATGCATTTATAAGTTAGACACACATGAACGTTCATTATACACCGTCAAAAAGCGTCAAAACCACATTTAAAGTGCATTTTTATATTGGTCTAGCTGAAAATCATGGATTAAACCTTCAGAACAGAATTCCCCATTGAAAAAAAAATATGAAATGAAACAATTTCGTTTGAATAGACATTTGAAGAGAATATTCCTGTTTTTATTTAAAGCAAGTAAACTAAATTGAACATTGACTAACACAAGTGTTAAAGGTACGTAAAGGTACACTGTAGATAAAACACTGTAAGCCTATAAGTGTTTATAAATGAAACCTGTCGGGATGGCACTCGCCCGTGTGTCTCGTCATATCAATAAATCAATAAATAGAGTAAAGTTTCTCCGGCTGCTTTGCCGCATGTCTAGTGTGTGTGTGTGTGTGTGTGTGTTTAGGGCAGTGGCGTAGGTTAGTTGTCACAACGACAGAGAAAGATTGCCATTGAGCCGCTAAATCTTCAACCTCCGGGAAATCCCCCGTATAACCCAACGCTGAACAGAGGAGCGTCTGCTGGAGAAAAGAGAACGAGACCGAGCTTGTAATAAACCAAGAATCAACATCAGCTTGTGTTTAGGGGATGAAGAACTGAGGGATTTGAAGCGTTGTAAAGCGACGCGGAGATGATGGTGTTTTTTTACTCAACATGAGAGTAAAGTGTTTTATTGAACAGATACACTGTCATATATGTATCTCTCTAACAGATCTTCATGTAAGCATTATCTATTGTGAAGATTATTTAATTATGGTTGTTGTAACGCTGTGCTGGAGTTTTTTTTTTTTAAGGAAGTACCGTGTCTATTATTGGGTAAAGCTACAGTCACGTCTACAGTTAGTCAGCTTGAGATCCTTTCCATCTAAACTGATTATATCTCTTAAAGTCCCCCTGTAGTCAATCATTTTATCCCTTAAAACTCACCAAAATTTTTGGTATCTTCAAAAAATGTCTTCATGCCTTAAAAAATAGCTTGAATGTAACTCGATACCATTGCCTCATTTAGTATGCATGGTTCTATGAATATGCAAATGAGCCCCGCCTCCACTCACTCACTCAGCTCAGAGATCCACTGGTTGACGATCACACATTTCATATTAGACAACGAAGCACATTACATCATACAGTCTTTAAGCTTTTAAGGCAGCATTACTTTACCACTCTATTAATTATGTTTCCTCGTCAACTGCCTCTTATTTCACTGTGCTGTTCAATAACTCAGCTAGTGTCTCGACATCAGTGCAACATGAAGGACTTTGTGTTCATTTGAAACAAAAGCGTGTTAATTTTTAACAATAAAAGTTACAGTGTCCCTTTAAGATAAAACTAAAAACATTGTGTTAGTCAATGTTCAATTTAGTGTACTTACTGTAAATAAAGACAGGAATATTCTCTTCAAATGTCTATTCAAACGAAATTGTTTCACTTAATTTTTTTTTTAAAATTGGAAATTCTGTTCTGAAGGTTTAATCCATGATTTTCAGCTAGACCAATATAAAAATGCACTTTAAATGAATGATACGGTTTTGTCGCTTTTTACAGTGTACAATGAACGCTCATAAAGCAACACCAAGTAGCTTTTCCTCTGCGGTCGCCCTACAGGTTGGAAGTGGAATTGTCCATTACCGCTGTCGTAAATAATATTGCCTACTGTCGCACACACACTCGCTATTTATCCAGCGCCAGCTTTGGAATGAACGATGTGCACAGACAAGGTAGAGTATGATGCATGATTTCATGACTGTATGATGTATTGCGACATCAGAAATGAAGAAAAACTAAATAATGACTATTGTAACGCTTGCCGTAAAGCAAGTCAAATTTGTAGTTTTCTTTTGTCACATTAGAACTACAGAAACGCGACCCGATCTGGCAATCTTACACAGCGTGGTTATAGCAGATATAGGACCGCAAAGCGAATCCAGAAGTGCCTTTCACCCTGTTACGACTTAATGAACCACTGAAACCATTTTGGAAACATTATTTTAAGGTAAAAAATCTTAACTTATAAATGCACTCATTCTGACAAAATGCATTAGTTAGTTTGTGAATAGACGACTTCTAGGCTACACTGACATGCAGGACTGCGCTCTCATCTCTCTCTATTACACTGAGTACCTGTGCCTGACAACAGCCCTGTGTTTGCATTGTGCTGTTCTCCAGGATGGGGTCAGCGGTGGGTCAGTTTCTGCTAATGCACGCTCACTCTTACGCACCCTCCTCCACGGTGGAGTCCAGTTGCGTGACCTTCACCGCCAGCAGGTCCACACGCTCCTGCAAACCGTTCATGCGCACGCAGAAGCTGTTGGCCTCATTAAACAGCTCGCCGAAGATGTCCTCTGCGTGTCGACCTGAATACACACACACACATATAGGCAAACACAGGAATTTATATACAACATCATTTATTAATAAGAGACCCAATGCAGAGAAATCGACTTGCATTTTTTCTGTCTTGTTCTAATGTCGTTTCTTTTAAAAAGACTTGAATGTGACTATAAAAATGATCAATATGTTGGAGTGGGAAATGTTAAAGATCCTTAAAAATAAATAAATAAGAACAAGCAAAAAAATAGGGCTGCACGATTTAGGGAGAAAAGCGAATTGTAATTTTTCTAATAATGATTGCGATTTAAAAAGTGATTTTAAAAGGAATTCCAGGTTTTCTGAGTTTGCATGTAGGACTGCATTGTTTAGCTGTAAAGTTGTGATTATACATCAATATGGCTATAATAATAATATATTATAATAATGCATTGTTATAATAACATATTATTATAATAATTATTAATAAAACTGTATTATTATTACTATTATTATTCAATAAAACTATAAAACAAAATAAGATTATAATATTTGTAAAACTATTTTAACATTTTACCTTAAAATAAAATTAAAAATAAATATTGAGCATTTATTTCAAAATATATAATATAATATATATATACAGTAGTCAAAAGTGATGTCCGGCCTAGTAAAATTGACATCTTTACTCTTAATTCCAATATTATAAAAAAATTATTAAAGATTACAGATTTTGTAGTCATATTATGTAGTTGTGTTTGGAGTCGATTGTTTTATTTGTTATAGTAACGCAATGAAACATGCCATAATTTTGGCCAGGCTGCAATACAAAGAAAAGAACATGCAAAAACAAGAGAGAAACAAATGAAATATTAATAACTGATATGTATTCTTTGCCCCATCAGCTTTTTGTTTTTCTATGCATTTTTTTGCATTGTAAAATAAAACCTGTAGCTGTAGTTTCTTTCCCCTTTCTTTTTTTTTACCAAATAATTTTGTCAGATCAGATAAATACCTTAACCAAGTATAGTGTTTTGTTCTTCATATTTAAAATATATATATATATAAAAAAAATTACCTCATGTTTTGTAAGGTCATTAAAAACAAATATCCCCTCCGGAAATCACTTTATACATCATAACAGTAAAATTACAATACTAATATGTATGGCTGTTTCAAATGCTGAACAATGAAATTGCTATTTTGACAGAAAACCACAGGGAGAGATTCTCATTACAAGTATATGAAGATTGTTGGCGCATATTGCATTCACAAATATACATTAAAACGACTCAATCTCAGATGAAGTTTGTGTGGAGCAGCATTTACTGTGGATTGAGCAGCTCTTCACAGTGCATATTTATTTAATTCAATCACAGACCTTTATGATTTGATAACTGAAGGGTTAAAATGACTGTGGGTCAACAGTAGAAGTGAGAAACGTACTGAGTCCTCCCAGCTGTTTGATAATGGCCGCCAGTGTGCTGTTCGTGACGCACTCCAGCTCGTTGGTCACCCCGTCAGGCAGCGCGCCCCGACACAGGTGCTTGGGCTCGATGGTCCTCTTCACAAGAGGCATGGCTGTCCTCGACTACAAACACTGACCTGTGAGGACACACAAGTGATTTTACACAACATGGTCTGAGATAGCAAACTCTAGATAATGTTTAGACTTCCACCTCCAATCCTACAGTCTTTCAAAGTACTTAAAGTCCCGCTGTAGTCGATCATTTAATCCCTTAAAACTCATCTTTGATCACCAAAATTACATATTTAAACATTTTTTTCCTTCAAAAACAATTCTTCATGCCTTAAAATATCTTGAATGTAACCCGACACCCTTGCCTCATTTAGTATGCGCGGCTCTATGAATATGCAAATGAGCCCCGCCTCCACTCACTCACTCGGCTCAGAGATCCACTGGTTGACGATCACACGTTGATCTGATTGGTTACAAGGTCGTTTGTGACGTCAGAAACACCAGCGATTTCAAACCGTGTTTTTGAGACTGTCTTTGGTTCACTGCAGTTTTAAGCAGAAAATACTCAGCAATGCTGTCGACTTATGAACTTACACATGATTTGTCTTAAAGCGTATTAAAAACACCACATGGACATATAAACAATATTAAAAGCTGGATTTTCACCACAGGGAGACTAAAATAAACAACTGATCACTATATTTTTTCACACTACACATTAGTCAAATCAAAATAATCTAACTAAGGTCAGTGTCGGATTACATATTAACTATATCAGTCGTGGGAACACACACAACACTGGGTCTCATTCACTAACCGCCAATACATGCATATTTTCATATAAAATCTATGTACAAACGTTTTCACACAGAAATCGTAATTCATGAATAGGTTCGCCTTCAGATTGTCCGTCGCAGCCTTCTCTATATATAACGATTCTTGAAACGACACCGGAAAGCGAAAGTAACTCACTCCCGCTAAATGTTTACTCAAACAATACAAGTCGATATCATTATGACTAAAAGTTTGCTAAGAAGTATTTCCTACTAAAGCAAGGCGGTGTTTGACTCTTGTAAGCGTATCAATAACAGACTGGTGGGCGTGGCCTTGGACAGCACAAGCCCAGTGCATTATGGGTGTTGAAGTTTTCCTACCTATTTGGCGAAAGGGAAGACAACAGCCTTTTCCCTCTGTTTTTTTCAGGTAGCACTGATTTCAAATTAGTTTGAGCCTTTCTACACTAGCCAAGCTTCATTAAAAGCCCATTTAGCCAGCGGTGAATAACCATTTAAACTGCTGAATCAACCTTACTGACAGTATAAATGATGCTCCCCTTCACACACCAACCCAGAGCTGAGAACAACTGGATCAGTTTGTCAACAGTCATTTTGTATTCTGTCCTGAGAGAAAATGTCCTGAATTATTCATATACAAACAGTAAAACATCCAGTCTCACACTATACAGTGTCCTTCATTTGTTTAAATGTACTCACAGGACAATGATGAAATGCTGAGGACTTAACTTGTAAACAGGTCGCATCTCTTCCAGTTCTGGGGCCTCATTTATAAAACTATGCGTAGGATACTTACTAAAAGTGTACGTGCGCCCGAAAGCCAAAAATGGCATACGCAAATTTTTTTTCAGATTTATAAAACCGTGCGTACGCCAGAACCTGCGCAGAATTCACTTTATAAATCCCGATAAATCTCAGTCAGCGGAAGATTGTGCGCACATGCGTCTCCTCCCCGAAATAACCATATATGGAGCTTACAACGCCTAGTTTTACTATGCATATCCTCATCTGCATATCATTTGCATATGATTATTCATCCACGTGATAACATGTTTAACGGTACAAGACATTAGGAAAATATGAAATAGCCTAATACGGATGTGCCGTCACATTACATTAATAAAAATAATTTAGTAGCCTATCCTTGCCTTGTTTTTAAATATAAATAAATCAAATAGTGTAAAATACATTTCAGAGAAAGTTTTCACAATCTTTTCCACTGACCAAATAGCCTATTTTTAATTGATTTATATTTTTAATGGAAACAGATAGACTGTTGTGCATTATTTGCACGAAACTATTTTCTCAGACAATCTGCTATTATCATGATAAGCAATTATCTCTTTAGTTAAAACATTAAAACACAGCATGCCAGAGGAAAAGTGTTCAAAAGCATTGCATCCACAACAAATATTTATATTTATTGAATATAAAAAATGTTGTAACTTCTCAGTAATGGTTTCATGTTTAAGTGTTTAACTCCATCAATGACAATGGCATATTTAATCTAAATGTTTATATCAGAAGTAAAACAGTTTAAATCATTCTTTTATTTATTTAAACTGTTGTGAACATGCACAGTTTTTATGATTAGGACTCTGTCGTTAGATAGGCGTTAGTTTCACTAAACGGCCCAACGCGCTCGCTGGCGCGGACATTTAAGAAGGGATGAATATTTGCCTCAAGTGATATGCTTAGTGAGTGGAATTATATTTGTATTATCTTTCTGTATAGCCTATGTATAATTTTCTTTAGATTTTCTGTCTAAAAGTGACCAAAAAGACATTTAACTACAGCTCACCATCGGTGTCGCCAAACTGCTCCGTCTCCAAAACGTTCGTACGCATGGGTCAGAGTTTGCGTGCAGGTGCGCACATTCTCCCGTCAAGTTTGTTTTTATAAATCACATCTTATGCGTCGGAAGTGGCGTACGCCTCTTTCAGGGCCTGTTTTGTGCGTACGCAACGGTTATAAATGAGGCCCCTGGTCTTTTGTGCTTTGTTAAATATAGGGATGTTTTACTCAAGATGCCTTCTAAGTAGTGTTGGGAAAGTTCATTTTCTACATGAACTAGTTCAAAGTTCAGTTCACAAATTTAAAAATGAACTAGTTCAGTTCATAGTTCATACTTAAAAAAATTAACTAGTTCATAGAGTTTAAAAATATATATATATTATTGCCACAGCCAATATACAACCACAGACAGCAATTATTTTATCGACGGGCAAAGTTTGCACAGAAATGAAAGATTTTTTCCATCCTCACCGACCTTGTCATAAAACTCGTTTAAATGACCATACGACGCCTCCTCGATGCTTTGTTGACTACATGCTGCTTTTTGTTTTGATGACGCATGTGGCGGTGCGTGCGACACTGGTGGCTGGTGTTGCCAGATTGGGTGTTTTTTTCGCTACATGTTAAGGCCTGTTTACGTGTGTTTTAGCCGGGTTTTTGCCTGGAAGGCTCTATATAAATCTGGCACCCGAAGTTAAACTGAGAGCGCGTGCGTTCACAGTAACGTTCATCAGGCAGTAATCCAATACGTTCAGTTCACGTTCGCCCAAAATATGAACGAGTTCATGAACTATCGTTCATTGAACGCGTTCGCAGGCACAACACTGCTTCTAAGTAGCAATCAAAGATGGCAGATGTTTTTGAAAACAATACGGTTATTATCTCTGTGTAAACTACAAAAAAGCGAATTTGTGAAAACGGTGACATCATGTGCATGCGTATTACATGTTCAGTCTATACGCACGTAGTGTTTCTTTACAAAGTGACATTGCCAACCACTGGCCTGGCATAAATAATACAGCGTTTTTAGTTTAGTTTTCGATTGTTTTGACAATGTTGTCGTCTCTAAGCGAAAAACACAAATATAAAACGTTTCTGTTTTTAGTGTTATCAACGTGTCTTGTAAACGTACCCTTAATACACAGGAGAAAACGAACTGAACAAGAAACAGGTGCACAAAGCAATCAGTAACCATGGCAACAAACACTGAATGAGAACTGGGAAAACCAAACTAAAACACAATGAAACTAAACAAAAACCCTTACAATATTAATATAGATTGTCATTTATTGCACTGCCTACAGTTTTCTTCCCACAGATGCCAGTTCCCCAGGATTGATTATGTTGCTCTTGCATTTCCTAAAACGTTTTTCTAAATGTTTGTGAGTGTTTTTGATAGTCAAAAACTGAGTTGCCATCAAACAAAAATAATTGTATGTCACTTGTGCAAAAGAAAAGCTTAACTGTATTGAATGTGCACTTCAAATCTTAAAAAGCTTATTTTAAAAAACTTAATTGCAGACAATATTAACAAAATCAAAGGCCACTTAATTGTCCTTAAAGACAACACTTTCATGACACCTTTTTAAAAGTGCACTTTGTAATAATGTCAAATTAAATTTTTACTTTAAATTACATTTTTAATAATTATGTTTTACTTATCTTTTGTTGTGCTTTAAAGTAGTATACTGATATCCTTTGATATAAAGTATATATATTTACCATATCTTATTTATTCATGAAATTTCTCAGCCATTATTTACAGCCAATAAATAAATTCAGCCAAATATTTTTGCCATGATTCATGATTAATTTTCCAAAATATGTTTAGAGTCATAATTGTAAATGGAGAGACAACTTGCACTATAGGTGAGTATTGGCAAACATACATCAGGCTTTACATTTACTGGCTCAATAATTTAAATTTGGATTGGGATTGTAAGAATACACAACAATAAGAAGATTAAATACGGCATGACTGTACAAATAAATAGAAAAACAACACTACATTAATTATTGAGTTAATAAGAATCACAAGATATTGTCTGAGTGGCCTTTTAATGGTCTTAACCATTTTAATCACAAATCACTGGTCAGGAAATTAGCAAGAATTGCACAAATACTGTAGATAAAGTAACTTAGCACGGAATAGCCTGACAACTTGCAGACAGTGTTGTTCCACTCAATGCTAATAGCTTCAAACAGTTCACGAGTAGTTAAAAAAATGTCTCCCAGGTCGTTTGAGTTTAATGTGAGACCAAATATTCACTATAGGGTTTAAATCTGGACTCTGACCACCAGGCCAAAACATGAGCCCAATGGACTTGTTCTCAAGCCACTCCTTGGTTGTTTTTGCAGTGTGTGCAGGAACATTGTCTCGTTGAAAAATAACATCTGATCATTCCTCTTTAGATAACAACTTTTCATTTGGAAGCAAGCCATTCTGCAATATTCCCCTGTACACCAAAGGATTAAATTACTTTTCACAGTGAAGCAGCTCACCAATACCAGCAGCTAAAAAGGCCTCCATACTTTACTGTGGTAGAGTTACAAAGTTCTGTCATGAAAATCTAGATGGCACAGGCTGAAAGGTCCTTAACTCAATCTGCTTGCAAGCACATGCATGCAATCAGCAGCAATAACAGCAGCAGCAGCAATAACAGCAGCAACAGCAGCAACAGCAGCAGCAGCAATAACAGCAGCAACAGTAGCAGCAATAACAGCAGCAACAGCAGGAGCAATAACAGCAGCAGCAACAGCAGCAATAACAGCAGCAGCAATAACAGCAGCAGCAGCAGCAATAACAGCAGCAGCAACAGCAGCAATAACAGCAGCAGCAGCAATAACAGCAGCAGCAGCAGCAGCAGCAATAACAGCAGCAGCAGCAATAACAGCAACAGCAGCAATAACAGCAGCAGCAGCAATAACAGCAGCAGCAGCAGCAATAACAGCAGCAGCAGCAGCAATAACAGCAGCAGCAACAGCAGCAATAACAGCAGCAGCAGCAATAACAGCAGCAGCAGCAGCAGCAGCAATAACAGCAGCAGCAGCAACAGCAGCAATAACAGCAGCAGCAGCAATAACAGCAGCAGCAGCAGCAATAACAGCAGCAATAACAGCAGCAACAGCAGCAGCAGCAATAACAGCAGCAGCAGCAGCAGCAGCAGCAGCAATAACAGCAGCAACAGCAGCAGCAATAACAGCAGCAACAGCAGGAGCAATAACAGCAGCAACAGCAGAAATAACAGCAGCAGCAGCAGCAATAACATCAGCAGCAACAGCAGCAATAACAGCAGCAGCAATAACATCAGCAGCAACAGCAGCAATAACAGAAGCAGCAGCAATAACAGCAGCAGTAGCAGCAGTAGCAGCAGCAATAACAGCAGCAGTAGTACCAGCAGTAGCAGTAGCAGCAGCAATAACAGCAGCAGCAGCAATAAGAGCAGCAATAACAGCAGCAGCAGTAGCAGCAGCAATAACAGCAGCAGCAGCAGCAGCAATAACAGCAGCAGCAGCAATAACAGCAGCAGCAGCAGTAGCAGGAGCAATAACAGCAGCAGCAGCAATAACAGCAGCAGCAGCAATAACAGCAGCAGCAGCAGCAGCAATAACAGCAGCAGCAGCAGTAGCACCAGCAATAACAGCAGCAGTAGCAGCAGCAGCAATAACAGCAGTAGCAGCAGTAGTAGCAGCAATAACAGCAGCAGTAGTACCAGCAGTAGCAGCAGCAGCAGCAATAACAGCAGCAGCAGCAGCAGCAGCAGCAATAACAGCAGCAGCAATAACAGCAGCAGCAGCAGTAGCACCAGCAATAACAGCAGCAGTAGCAGCAGCAATAACAGCAGTAGCAGCAGTAGCAGCAGCAATAACAGCAGCAGTAGCAGTAGCAGCAGCAATAACAGCAGCAGCAGCAGCAATAAGAGCAGCAATAACAGCAGCAGCAGTAGCAGCAGCAATAACAGCAGCAGAAGCAGCAAAAACAGCAGCAGCAGCAATAACAGCAGCAGCAGTAGCAGCAATAACAGCAGCAGCAGCAGCAGCAATAACAGCAGCAGCAGCAGCAGCAGCAATAACAGCAGCAGCAGCAGTAGCACCAGCAATAACAGCAGCAACAGCAATAAGAGCAGCAGCAGCAGCAATAACAGCAGCAGCAGTAGCAGCAGCAATAACAGCAGCAGAAGCAGCAAAAACAGCAGCAGAAGCAGCAAAAACAGCAGCAGCAGCAATAACAGCAGCAGCAGTAGCAGCAATACCAGCAGCAGCAGCAGCAGCAGCAGCAGCAATAACAGCAGCAGCAGCAGCAATAACAGCAGCAGCAGCAGTAGCACCAGCAATAACAGCAGCAACAGCAATAAGAGCAGCAGCAACAATAACAGCAGCAGCAATAACAGCAGCAATAACAGTAGCAGCAGCAATAACAGCAGCAGCAGCAATAACAGCAGCAGCAGCAATAACAGCAGCAGCAGCAGCAGCAATAACAGCAGCAGCAGCAATAACAGCAGCAGCAGCAGCAGCAATAACAGCAGCAGCAGCAATAACAGCAGCAGCAGCAGCAATAACAGCAGCAGCAGCAGCAATAACAGCAGCAGCAGCAGCAGCAATAACAGCAGCAGCAGCAATAACAGCAGCAGCAATAACAGCAGCAGCAGCAAAAACAGCAGCAGCAGCAGCAGCAATAACAACAGCAGCAGCAGCAGCAATAACAGCAGCAGCAGCAAATACAGCAGCAGCAGCAGCAGCAGCAATCAGAGCAGCAGCATCATCAATAATAACGGCAGCGATCACCATGCAACTTCGCAAAATCTGCCAAAAACTTAATTATATCTTTGATGTTTTTCTGAGACTGCAATGGATCTTTACGTAGTGCATTTGCTTAAATATTGCTAATTTCATGACCAATCCTTAGGGTTTAAAACAATTTTTTTTTTTACCAGGAGTGTACATTTGAAACATTGTAAAATTAATGGTTCAAAATTACAAATAGATTACAAAAAGTAAGAAAGCACACTTCCAATATCAAAATACATTATAGATTTAAATGCAAATGTATGCATTCATTTTATGCAAATGTGTGTAAAATATAATTCCATATGAAAATCCATTTCTAAATATGTATAAGCAATACATATAGCCACTTCATGTCTTATGGGTTCACTCAGACAGACAGTTTGCCTTGAAGCCTATGGCCATTTCCATGACAACCATCCGAGGCCCCTCTCATGCTCCGGTGAGTGCGAGAGCTTCGTCTGTTAGTCAGAGACAATCTCTTTGTAATGCAACTCTGAACGCAAACTCTATTTTCAGGCTCAGCTTTCTTCTGTTTTGCCACCCCCCCAAAAAAATTTTAAAATAATAATAATTGTATTTGTTTTAAATAGGGCACAATGCTCCCTGAGGCTGTGAACCCTCTTTTGCAGCTGTTGTAATAGCTGGGTTTCAGTCACGTGATTATGATGACGCGCGAAATTCAGATGGAGGGCAGGGGAGTGAAGAGCGCAATGGACGAGATGGAGGAAAGTCCGTACTGTACTACTTTACACGCTATTACAAGAGAAAGATATAAACAAAAAATCAAACATATGTTGGACGTGATCCTTACGTTATGAAGAGAAGCGATTTTCAACTGAATTGAAAGATTTTCCTGCCATCGAGGTGGTAGATATCAGCAACTACCTCGTCTTACAGACATACTTTGACTTTACAAAGTTCGTAAATGTTACACGTTACACAAACATAGCCACTTAAGTTGTATTAACTCACCATTGACGAAGTGATCACTGCACAAACGGGCATTTTCCCATTCGGCTCCTCCCGACCGCAGACGTAGGTTTGCAAGCCGTTTTTCCGGAGTTTTTCGGTCAATTTCTTGCATTTCCTCCCTTTATGAACAACAACTTTTGGTACACGATAAAAACTCCTCGTGGTTTGATCGATTTAAGTAACCATAAACAACGCAAAACATAGGCATTTTGAGTTTGTTATAGTGCTTTCTAAATACAGCAAATCACTTCCTGCCCTCCATTTGCATTTCGCGCCATGGCAACGCAGTGGCGTGACGTCATATGAAAACAAGCTATTGTGATAATCATCCAACAAGATGTGCACATAAACACCCTGAAGGGGAACCTCGATCTGTGGCGCTCATCACACTGTGATCGCATTCAACGAAGCCCTTTCCAACCAAACACACATCTGTTTGTGTGAGGAGCCCACAACTCTCCTCAAAGAAGAATTTGCTATTGGTATTCGAACAATATTCAGTCTAGAATTATGTCATAAAAAGTGTTTGCATCATCCAGATACTAAACTCACAAGTTTCTCAAACAACGTCGCACCCCCCCCCCCCCCCCCCAATAATGAAATTCGACGCACTTCACATTAATTTCAAGTCAAAGTAATTAGAGTCAAAGGCGATTACTCCACAACTGAGATCTTTCCTCTGCGTGTATTTCTCTGTTTATATCAATGTTTTATCCAACCTTGCTGCCATGGAGAGTTTTAAGCCTGACGGACACTAGGCCTGCGTCCGAAATCACATACTCTCCTGAGTAGATACTTCCCAGAAAATCTTTGCCCAAATTTTGCGTCTAAAAGACGTCTAATAGCCGTCCAAACGCAGCCCAGACGTCTAAAACAAGGCAAAATTTGGGCTGTCAGCGAAAATTTAATAGATGTTTAAACCATATCCCAAGAATAGACTAGTTATCAATTAGATAATAAAGAAATGAAATTAAGCAACTAGTCTATTCTTGGGATGTGGTTTAGACGTCTATTAAATTTTCGCTGACAGCCCAAATTTTGCCTTGTTTTAGACGTCTAGGCTGCGTTTGGACGGCTATTAGACGTATTTTAGATGCAAAATTGCTTGCTGGGATGTTTGCTGGGTTCTTTTGAATAAGTAATTACTTCACGACCGCTAAATAAGTATGTTCTATACAGTATGAATGTAATCTGGACGTACTACATCCGCCATGCTCTCATTATCATGTGATCAACCAGTGTCAGTGTCATTTACATTTACATTTTACATTTATTCATTTAGCTGACGCTTTTATCCAAAGCGTATTTGTGTTCGTGCTGTCATCCTCTCCCGTGGCCTCATGGGACAGTAACGTGTCCATCGTTTGCACCATAGATGTCCATAATAAAGGCTAGATGTCTCACGGCGGAGTCTCTATCGTCATCACCGGCGGCCATCTTGTCACAGGCAAGCGTTCTGGCGGGCTCTGTGGTGCCTGATGTAAGATGAGTGATCAGCACGAACACAAATACTCTTATCTCGTTGAAATCTTGACGGATTTACAAATGGTTTGGTTTCTTACAAACGTTATTCACGTGGCTATAATTCTGGATGATTATTTATTGATACACTTATTATTCATACGTGTGCAGTGTCATAACTACATCTGACGTTTATAACAAACCAAACCGTTTGAAAATCGGTAGAAAATTGAGCAAGTTATGGTTATTTAAAAAGTACATGCACCATTAAAACACAATGTTACGAGTGAGCGAGCTGCCTGTGGCAAGATGGCCGCCAGTGTGGACGTCGACCTCCAGATATCTAGCCTTTATTATGGCTATCTATGGTTTTCACACTTCAGAATCCCACCGGAAGTAATAGGTCATCCTCTTTTATGATGAGTGCTGTAAATTATGATATACTTCTTTTGTCACATACTGTTTTTCGCCTACTGTATATTTGGGATGTAGCGGTACACAATAAATAGAATAATGAAAAATAAAACTTTAACAACTAGTTTTTGCACTCCTGTTTTCCGCCTATCTTTGGTGATTGGCACATCTGGATGATGTCACCCCCCCCCCCCATTAAAACAGCGGAAACAACTTAAAATACTCCGTCATTCATGGTCATACCGATAAGAGTAAGACATCGTTCGAAACTGTAAAGGGTCTATTTTTATTTCTTACACTCACTCACATAAAAAAATACAAAACATTGTGCTTCTGTAAAGTAAAGGAAACAAACAGGATTCCTTTCTGTAAAGTTTGTGGAGCTCGTTACAAACCGTGACGGTTCGGGACAAATACATGTACCGTTACACCCCTACTCTATAGAGAAGTTTATGATTTTGGATGCAGCCCAGATTTCAAGTTACATCTCAAAATCATCCAGGTCATTTATTCTTCCATTTACGAGAACGAGGTTTTAATTAGCACATCATAAAATCCTATTAGGATTTAGGAAAATGATCTGGTAAGTGTTTCGAGGCTCATATAAAGTGTCACATTCATTCATACACAGTGATGCGGTGTCGTCCCACAGTGCAAACAGACCCGACAGAGAGTCACAGATGCATAACTGAATATACAATGAAATAAATAAATTAAACTGTTAAGAAATGCGTGAATCAAATTGAAAACCGAATATAGAATAAAGTGTTGCATTACGTATTGCATCATATCTGCGTTCTAGAATGTGAAATAAAACAGGATTTGTTACTGGAGACTTAAAAACCCAAAGTGATGTGTGTGCGCAGCTGAATCATTTCTCAGCCCGCCTCTATAGTCCTGTGAGAGGAAACCATGGCAACGCCTCAGCTATACTGGTGGAAACACACGGTTACGTAATCAAGCTCAGCGTTCCCATCTCAGATCTGTGGGAACAGGGCAGGGTTAAGGCTCGGGATAAAGGCATCTTCTAGAAAAGAAGGAAATGCCACATTATACCTCATTTCCAAATCCCAGGCAAAAAAAAAACCGTTGTTTATCAATAAAATCAAAGACGATGAAGATTCTGTGCACTCTTCACTGATGTCTTTTCACACACTGGCATTTAATAATGATAATAGTGCTATTTAAACTGACTATTGAGTGCTCTCAGATGCTCATCAGTTCAGGAGTGAATCAATCAAGCAGGGTTTAGTAATTTTTTATACTGGATCACATTTCAACAAACAATTAGTCATTAATAAGTGTATACGCATCAGTCTGACATCACATGACTGCTTCACAAAGCTTTGACGTTGTGTGTTTTCAGCTTGAAATAAGACAAATTTCAGTGACTCAACTATGTCTAAATTAAAATATGCTCAAGATATCAATAAGAAGCTCAAGTTGTTTGATTTCTCATCAAGCAACCCGAGCTCTATTCGTTTTAGCTCCATGTCATTTGTGGCTGTTTTAAATGTTCATTTTGGCAGAGAGAATTTCAAAGTTTAGAATTCCACGAGAATTCCATGATCTATTGACTCTCAATAGAGTGGCTGTTGATTGCCATGACGTCACTCATCCTCCATAACACGGTGTCGCGCATGACGTCATCCCCCAGAGCACTGTGCTGGCATGTGATGCGATAACAGGTGAATTTATAAGGGACATGAATGAAATTGCTGCGGTCATTATTATTTTCGATCTGTCAGCATATTCTAAAGCCCATATTAGAGCACCGTAACATCTACGAGTCTTGCCTTCAAGTCATTATGACACAAGAATGTGTGAAAACACACGCGTAATTGGCATTTACTTACCTATTGTAGTTGGGTAGGTCTTCTGTTACGCGGTCGTGGTTTCCGAAGAGCTGTTCACCGTTACATGGCGTTGACGCGCATCATCATCCTCATCATCCTCATCATCATCACGCTGTGTGTAGAGCGACGGACGCGGAGGAGATGCACGCGCGCGTTGCCTTGGAAGCGTCGCTAGATGCTCTGCGCTGCAGAGGCGAGTCCACTGCGCATGCGCGCGCGTGATCACAGCCTACCACCGTGTGTGTGTGTGTGTGTGTGTGTGTGTGTGTGTGTGTGTGTGTGTGGGCGTTTGTGTAAGGGAAACACTAACACGTATTGGAGCAAAATATGCAACTCAAATGTCTTGATGTGAAAAGGCTAGTGTAAGAATACTAATGCAGTATTAAGAGAGCTTAACTAATCCTAGTATTTAACTCAGTGTTTAGGAATTGTTCTTTGTTTTATGCTACTTACTTCAATTCAACAAAGTCTTCCTCTTTAACTGTTTGTATGGTTTGGGACAGCGAGGATCCTCTTGTGGCCACCGTGGGAAAAACTTTGAGAGCTATTGTAGCATTGAATAGGTTTCAACCCATGTTTCCTGAATAAATTACAACCTGACACTACAACACAACTAGCAACGTTAGAGAGAGAGAGAGCGAGAGAGAGAGAGAGAGAGAGAGAGAGAGAGAGAGAGAGAGAGAGAGAGAGAGAGAGAGAGAGAGAGAGAGAGAGAGAGAGAGAGAGAGAGAGAGAGAGAGAGAGAGAGCTGGGGGGGGGGGGGGGGGTTAATTTCAAATCAAAAAATTATTTGAAATTTATATAAACATTACAATGACTGTCCCCTAGTGTGACCTGTTATACTTAACCTATTTCATTTCATTCATTTCCCACACTGGGTTAGGGTTACTTTACTGAACTAAAACAACAATAACAACACATACCCACAAAATAAGAAATATGAGCACAAATACATTAATCGCAGACTCTTTGTTTTTTATAATTTATTTCAAATGCAAACTGCTCCAATCAAGAAGGCAAAAGTCCGGGCGTCACGTGAAATGTAATGTTTAAAAATATGTTTTTTATTAGCATCATAATTGTAGTAACCCATTAACCATTGATTGAGAAATTAAATGAATGTCACCACTTGGTGGCGCTCTCCCACTATAAATCTTTTGCTGAAGCGGATGCCTGACACAAACATGCTTGACATCAACTAGCTTGGGAGAACATTATATGAGAAACGTTTGTAGCTACTGTATTATTTAATGTATAATTCTGAACAAAAATAAAAAATAAATTTAAAAAATCAACCAGCTTGTGCATTGCATTTGAGGCGTCGAGGTCTTTTAGCCCACAGACACACGGGGCAAAAGACACAAATACTAAAATAATGTGTTTTTATAAAATGTCTAAGTTAATACTTGTTCAAAACAATCACTTTAGCAAAGTTTGTACTTTTTTCTTTATTTTGTTAATTTTTGTTCAATAAATAGGCTATACTGTCATTCAAATGTTCATTTAAAAAAATACAGAAACAAAATTATTACTGTAAGAATTATAAGAATTAAAGATTCTGAAAGGATTGAATGATATGCCATAATAATTTAATATATAATTATGACAAACTACTTTAGTGACAACAAATGATATTTGATTATATGATATGATTAATATCATATTTCTAAATATGATGGTTTCATTTTAAATACGGTGATTATCTCTAAGTCTTGATGATATTTCCCATCTGCATAACCATGTCATGAAATGTAAAAGTCAGTCAGCTGTTTATTATCATGTTAATTATTGTCTTTCGCCCCAAATACCATACTTTTACATATTCTTCCATTATTGAAAAACGTTTGCTTTAACCCTTTCATGCATGAATTATGATAACCTCAGTCAGGATTTTTCCCTGTTTTTATTGCTCTTAGTGCATAAAAAACAAGATTTTATTTATTTATTTATTACACATTTTTCATAGAGATTTTCAGATGTGCACTTGCGTTTATGGTTTAAACTGAAGAGATACTGTGTTAAACATAATACAATAATCAAACAGATAAGTGGGTGTATTTAACAAACTAATTAATACAATTATATCAAATCATATGAAAACTATAAAATATATACAAAAAATATAAATGTGAAATATTGCAAAGGCAATTTAACTTCATACAAGTTGAACTTCGCTTATCTTTGATATCAGTACATGAGGACACGATTTCATCAGAAATTTCTGTTTTCTGTCAATATACAACTGTGGAAACCACTCAGATGCTCAGTGTACCAGAGGATGCCAATTACCCTTATTAGCTGATCATTCTGATTATGTTAGAGATGGACACACTTCTGGCATAGCCTTCCTCTGAGAAAACCTAGCGATCAGGTGTATCATCTGAAATGAGCAGTGTTGGGTAACCAGATTACTTTTTTGATGTTACAAGTTACGTGCATTACGTAATCAGTTTTTTTTTTATGTTACGAGTAAAATTTATTACAAGTAACATGCATTACGTAATCAGATTACTTTTTGATGTTACGAGTAAAAAAACGCATTACAAATCACATACATTATGTAATCACATTACTTTTTTTTATGTCAATGGAAATTACATTCTAATATTACAAATACATTTATTTACAGTAAAAAAAAAGTTACTGCAAATTAAGTATTTTCAAAAACAATATTCACAGTACAAGTATGAATTGTACATGAAATATAGCCATTGATGCATGAGGTCCACTATAGTTGACAGAATAGGTGATTAATCAGATTTTTCTCCCAATCTAAAATCAAAACTTGGAAAATTTAACTGTGACATGACTCATTAGATATTGCTTGATGCTGCAATATTATATATCATAGTATTCCGGAGCAACTTGGCATTTCTGACTGAACATTGGCCATCTTGGTTTGGATGGGGGAAAAATCGACACACACTTGCCACTTGGTTGCAGTGTCAAGGATGATGTTGCAGTGTATAGGATGATATTGCAGTGTATAGGATTAGGATGATGTTGCAGTGTATAGGATGATGTTGCAGTGTCAAGGATGATGTTGCAGTGTATAGAATAATGTTGCAGTGTATAGGATGATGTTGCAGTGTATAGGATGATGTTGCAGTGTATAGGATGATGTTGCAGTGTATAGGATGATGTTGCAGTGTATAGAATGATGTTGCAGTGTATAGGATGATGTTGCAGTGTATAGGATGATGTTGCAGTGTATAGGATGATGTTGCAGTGTATAGGATGATGTTGCAGTGTATAGGATGATATTGCAGTGTATAGGATGATATTGCAGTGTATAGAATGATGTTGCAGTGAATAGGATGATGTTGCAGTGTATAGGATGATGTTGCAGTGTATAGGATGATGTTGCAGTGTATAGGATGATGTTGCAGTGTATAGGATGATATTGCAGTGTATAGGATGATGTTGCAGTGTATAGGATGATGTTGCAGTGTATAGGATGATATTGCAGTGTATAGGATGATGTTGCAGTGTATAGGATGATATTGCAGTGTATAGGATGATGTTGCAGTGTATAGGATGATGTTGCAGTGTATAGGATGATGTTGCAGTGTATAGGATGATGTTGCAGTGTATAGGATGATGTTGCAGTGTATAGGATGATGTTGCAGTGTATAGGATGATGTTGCAGTGTATAGGATGATGTTGCAGTGTCAAGGATGATGTTGCAGTGTATAGGATGATGTTGCAGTGTATAGGATGATGTTGCAGTGTATAGAATGATGTTGCAGTGTATAGGATGATGTTGCAGTGTATAGGATGATGTTGCAGTGTATAGGATGATGTTGCAGTGTATAGGATGATGTTGCAGTGTATAGGATGATGTTGCAGTGTATAGGATGATATTGCAGTGTATAGGATGATGTTGCAGTGTATAGGATGATATTGCAGTGTATAGGATTAGGAT
This sequence comes from Rhinichthys klamathensis goyatoka, assembly GCF_029890125.1. Lineage (NCBI taxonomy): Eukaryota > Metazoa > Chordata > Actinopteri > Cypriniformes > Leuciscidae > Rhinichthys > Rhinichthys klamathensis. The sequence continues at coordinate 310,991 of NW_026606732.1, forward strand.
GATGTTGCAGTGTATAGGATGATGTTGCAGTGTCAAGGATGATGTTGCAGTGTATAGAATAATGTTGCAGTGTATAGGATGATGTTGCAGTGTATAGGATGATGTTGCAGTGTATAGGATGATGTTGCAGTGTATAGGATGATGTTGCAGTGTATAGGATGATGTTGCAGTGTATAGGATGATGTTGCAGTGTCAAGGATGATGTTGCAGTGTATAGGATGATGTTGCAGTGTATAGGATGATGTTGCAGTGTATAGGATGATGTTGCAGTGTATAGGATGATGTTGCAGTGTATAGAATGATGTTGCAGTGTATAGGATGATGTTGCAGTGTATAGGATGATGTTGCAGTGTATAGGATGATATTGCAGTGTATAGAATGATGTTGCAGTGTATAGGATGATGTTGCAGTGTATAGGATGATGTTGCAGTGTATAGGATGATGTTGCAGTGTATAGGATGATGTTGCAGTGTATAGGATGATATTGCAGTGTATAGGATGATGTTGCAGTGTATAGGATGATGTTGCAGTGTATAGGATGATGTTGCAGTGTATAGGAGTGTATAGGATGATGTTGCAGTGTATAGGATGATGTTGCAGTGTATAGGATGATGTTGCAGTGTATAGGATGATGTTGTAGTGTATAGGATGATATTGCAGTGTATAGGATGATGTTGCAGTGTATAGGATGATATTGCAGTGTATAGGATTAGGATGATGTTGCAGTGTATAGGATGATGTTGCAGTGTATAGAATAATGTTGCAGTGTATAGGATGATGTTGCAGTGTATAGGATGATGTTGCAGTGTATAGGATGATGTTGCAGTGTATAGGATGATGTTGCAGTGTATAGGATGATGTTGCAGTGTATAGGATGATGTTGCAGTGTCAAGGATGATGTTGCAGTGTATAGGATGATGTTGCAGTGTATAGGATGATGTTGCAGTGTATAGGATGATGTTGCAGTGTCAAGGATGATGTTGCAGTGTATAGGATGATGTTGCAGTGTATAGGATGATGTTGCAGTGTATAGAATGATGTTGCAGTGTATAGGATGATGTTGCAGTGTATAGGATGATGTTGCAGTGTATAGGATGATGTTGCAGTGTATAGGATGATGTTGCAGTGTCAAGGATGATGTTGCAGTGTATAGGATGATGTTGCAGTGTATATAATGATGTTACAGTGTATAGGATGATGTTGCAGTGTATAGGATGATGTTGCAGTGTATAGGATGATGTTGCAGTGTATAGGATGATGTTGCAGTGTATGGGATGATGTTGCAGTGTATAGGATGATGTTGCAGTGTATAGGATGATGTTACAGTGTATAGAATGATGTTGCAGTGTATAGGATGATGTTGCAGTGTATAGGATGATGTTGCAGTGTATAGGATGATGTTGCAGTGTATAGGATGATGTTGCAGTGTCAAGGATGATTTTGCAGTGTATAGGATGATGTTGCAGTGTATAGGATGATTTTGCAGTGTATAGGATGATGTTGCAGTGTATAGGATGATGTTGCAGTGTATAGGATGATGTTGCAGTGTATAGGATGATGTTGCAGTGTATAGGATGATGTTGCAGTGTATAGGATGATGTTGCAGTGTATAGGATGATGTTGCAGTGTATAGGATGATGTTGCAGGGTATAGGATGATGTTGCAGTGTATAGGATGATGTTGCAGTGTATAGGATGATATTGCAGTGTATAGGATGATGTTGCAGTGTATAGGATGATGTTGCAGTGTATAGGATGATGTTGCAGTGTATAGGATGATGTTGCAGTGTATAGGATGATGTTGCAGTGTATAGGATGATGTTGCAGTGTCAAGGAAGATTTTGCAGTGTATAGGATGATGTTGCAGTGTATAGGATGATGTTGCAGTGTACAGGATGATGTTGCAGTGTATAGGATGTAGGATGATGTTGCAGTGTACAGGATGATGTTGCAGTGTATAGGATGATGTTGCAGTGTATAGGATGATGTTGCAGTGTATAGGATGATGTTGCAGTGTCAAGGAAGATTTTGCAGTGTATAGGATGATGTTGCAGTGTATAGGATGATGTTGCAGTGTATAGGATGATGTTGCAGTGTATATGATGATGTTGCAGTGTATAGGATGATGTTGCAGTGTATAGGATGATGTTGCAGAGTATAGGATGATATTGCAGTGTATAGGATGATGTTGCAGTGTATAGGATGATGTTATGATGTTGCAGTGTATAGGATGATGTTGCAGTGTATAGGATGATGTTGCAGTGTATAGAATGATGTTGCAGTGTATAGGATGATGTTGCAGTGTCAAGGATGATTTTGCAGTGTATAGGATGATGTTGCAGTGTATAGGATGATGTTGCAGTGTATAGGATGATGTTGCAGTGTATAGGATGATATTGCAGTGTATAGGATGATATTGCAGTGTATAGGAGGATGTTACAGTGTATAGGATGATATTGCAGTGTATAGGATGATGTTGCAGTGTATAGGATGATGTTGCAGTGTATAGGATGATGTTGCAGTGTATAGGATGATGTTGCAGTGTATAGGATGATGTTGCAGTGTCAAGGATGATTTTGCAGTGTATAGGATGATGTTGCAGTGTATAGGATGATGTTGCAGTGTCAAGGATGATTTTGCAGTGTATAGGATGATGTTGCAGTGTATAGGATGATGTTGCAGTGTATAGGATGATGTTGCAGTGTATAGGATGATGTTGCAGTGTATAGGAGAATGTTGCAGTGTCTAGGATGATGTTACAGTGCATAGGATGATGCTGCAGTGTATAGGATGATGTTACAGTGTATAGGATGATGTTGCAGTGTATAGGGTGATGTTGCAGTGTATAGGATGATGTTGCAGTGTCAAGGATGATTTTGCAGTGTATAGGATGATGTTGCAGTGTATAGGATGATGTTGCAGTGTATAGGATTATATTGCAGTGTATAGGATGATATTGCAGTGTATAGGATGATGTTGCAGTGTATAGGATGATATTGCAGTGTATAGGATGATGTTGCAGTGTATAGGATGATGTTGCAGTGTATAGGATGATGTTGCAGTGTATAGGATGATGTTGCAGTGTATAGGATGATGTTGCAGTGTCAAGGATGATGTTGCAGTGTATAGGATGATGTTGCAGTGTATAGGATGATGTTGCAGTGTATAGGATGATGTTGCAGTGTCAAGGATGATGTTGCAGTGTATAGGATGATGTTGCAGTGTATAGGATGATGTTGCAGTGTATAGGATGATGTTGCAGTGTATAGAATGATGTTGCAGTGTATAGGATGATGTTGCAGTGTATAGGATGATGTTGCAGTGTATAGGATGATATTGCAGTGTATAGGATGATATTGCAGTGTATAGAATGATGTTGCAGTGTATAGGATGATGTTGCAGTGTATAGGATGATGTTGCAGTGTATAGGATGATGTTGCAGTGTATAGGATGATATTGCAGTGTATAGGATGATGTTGCAGTGTATAGGAGGATGTTGCAGTGTATAGGATGATATTGCAGTGTATAGGATGATGTTGCAGTGTATAGGATGATATTGCAGTGTATAGGATGATGTTGCAGTGTATAGGATGATGTTGCAGTGTATAGGATGATGTTGCAGTGTATAGGATGATGTTGCAGTGTATAGGATGATGTTGCAGTGTATAGGATGATGTTGCAGTGTATAGGATGATGTTGCAGTGTATAGGATGATGTTGCAGTGTATAGGATGATGTTGCAGTGTCAAGAATGATGTTGCAGTGTATAGGATGATGTTGCAGTGTATAGAATGATGTTGCAGTGTATAGGATGATGTTGCAGTGTATAGGATGATGTTGCAGTGTATAGGATGATGTTGCAGTGTATAGGATGATGTTGCAGTGTATAGGATGATGTTGCAGTGTATAGGATGATATTGCAGTGTATAGGATGATGTTGCAGTGTATAGGATGATATTGCAGTGTATAGGATTAGGATGATGTTGCAGTGTATAGGATGATGTTGCAGTGTCAAGGATGATGTTGCAGTGTATAGAATAATGTTGCAGTGTATAGGATGATGTTGCAGTGTATAGGATGATGTTGCAGTGTATAGGATGATGTTGCAGTGTATAGGATGATGTTGCAGTGTATAGGATGATGTTGCAGTGTATAGGATGATGTTGCAGTGTATAGGATGATGTTGCAGTGTCAAGGATGATGTTGCAGTGTATAGGATGATGTTGCAGTGTATAGGATGATGTTGCAGTGTATAGGATGATGTTGCAGTGTATAGAATGATGTTGCAGTGTATAGGATGATGTTGCAGTGTATAGGATGATGTTGCAGTGTATAGGATGATGTTGCAGTGTCAAGGATGATGTTGCAGTGTATAGGATGATGTTGCAGTGTATATAATGATGTTACAGTGTATAGGATGATGTTGCAGTGTATAGGATGATGTTGCAGTGTATAGGATGATGTTGCAGTGTGTAGGATGATGTTGCAGTGTATAGGATGATGTTGCAGTGTATAGGATGATGTTACAGTGTATAGGATGATGTTGCAGTGTATAGGATGATGTTGCAGTGTATAGGATGATGTTGCAGTGTATAGGATGATGTTGCAGTGTATAGGATGATGTTGCAGTGTCAAGGATGATTTTGCAGTGTATAGGATGATGTTGCAGTGTATAGGATGATTTTGCAGTGTATAGGATGATGTTGCAGTGTATAGGATGATGTTGCAGTGTATAGGATGATGTTGCAGTGTATAGGATGATGTTGCAGTGTATAGGATGATGTTACAGTGTATAGGATGATGTTGCAGTGTATAGGATGATGTTGCAGTGTATAGGATGATGTTGCAGTGTATAGGATGATGTTGCAGTGTATAGGATGATGTTGCAGTGTATAGGATGATGTTGCAGTGTATAGGATGATATTGCAGTGTATAGGATGATGTTGCAGTGTATAGGATGATGTTGCAGTGTATAGGATGATGTTGCAGTGTATAGGATGATGTTGCAGTGTATAGGATTATGTTGCAGTGTCAAGGAAGATTTTGCAGTGTATAGGATGATGTTGCAGTGTATAGGATGATGTTGCAGTGTATAGGATGATGTTGCAGTGCATAGGATGATGTTGCAGTGTATAGGATGTAGGATGATGTTGCAGTGTACAGGATGATGTTGCAGTGTATAGGATGATGTTGCAGTGTATAGGATTATGTTGCAGTGTATAGGATGATGTTGCAGTGTCAAGGAAGATTTTGCAGTGTATAGGATGATGTTGCAGTGTATAGGATGATGTTGCAGTGTATAGGATGATGTTGCAGTGTATATGATGATGTTGCAGTGTATAGGATGATGTTGCAGTGTATAGGATGATGTTGCAGAGTATAGGATGATATTGCAGTGTATAGGATGATGTTGCAGTGTATAGGATGATGTTGCAGTGTATAGGATGATGTTGCAGTGTATAGGATGATGTTGCAGTGTATAGGATGATGTTGCAGTGTCAAGGATGATGTTGCAGTGTCAAGGATGATTTTGCAGTGTATAGGATGATGTTGCAGTGTATAGGATGATGTTGCAGTGTATAGGATGATGTTGCAGTGTATAGGATGATGTTGCAGTGTATAGGATGATATTGCAGTGTATAGGATGATGTTGCAGTGTATAGGATGATGTTGCAGTGTATAGGATGTTGTTGCAGTGTATAGGAGGATGTTACAGTGTATAGGATGATATTGCAGTGTATAGGATGATGTTGCAGTGTATAGGATGATGTTGCAGTGTATAGGATGATGTTGCAGTGTATAGGATGATGTTGCAGTGTATAGGATGATGTTGCAGTGTATAGGATGATGTTGCAGTGTCAAGGATGATTTTGCAGTGTATAGGATGATGTTGCAGTGTATAGGATGATGTTGCAGTGTCAAGGATGATTTTGCAGTGTATAGGATGATGTTGCAGTGTATAGGATGATGTTGCAGTGTATAGGATGATGTTGCAGTGTATAGGATGATGTTGCAGTGTATAGGAGGATGTTGCAGTGTCTAGGATGATGTTACAGTGTATAGGATGATGCTGCAGTGTATAGGATGATGTTACAGTGTATAGGATGATGTTGCAGTGTATAGGATGATGTTGCAGTGTATAGGATGATGTTGCAGTGTCAAGGATGATTTTGCAGTGTATAGGATGATGTTGCAGTGTATAGGATGATGTTGCAGTGTATAGGATGATGTTGCAGTGTATAGGATGATGTTTCAGTGTCTAGATTGATGTTACAGTGTATAGGATGATGTTGCAGTGTATAGGATGATGTTACAGTGTATAGGATGATGTTGCAGTGTATAGGATGATGTTGCAGTGTATAGGATGATGTTGCAGTGTCAAGGATGATTTTGCAGTGTATAGGATGATGTTGCAGTGTATAGGATGATGTTGCAGTGTATAGGATGATGTTGCAGTGTATAGGATGATGATGCAGTGTATAGGATGATGTTGCAGTGTATAGGATGATGTTGCAGTATATAGGATGATTTTGCAGTGTATAGGATGATGTTGCAGTGTATAGGATGATGTTGCAGTGTATAGGATGATGTTGCAGTGTATAGGATGATGTTGCAGTGTATAGGATGATGTTGCAGTGTATAGGATGATGTTGCAGTGTATAGGATGAGATTGCAGTGTATAGGATGATATTGCAGTGTATAGGATGATGTTGCAGTGTATAGGATGATGTTGCAGTGTATAGGATGATGTTGCAGTGTATAGGATGATGTTGCAGTGTATAGGACAGAGTTTCCGCTAGAAAAAAATGGTGCCGGTCAAAGTGACCGGCAGAGTTTTCGTTTAACGGACATTTTGATGATATGCCGGTCAAATATCGCCTCTTAATTAGTCAAGTTGAGGATTCACTTTTTGAAACATTGAGGCATGGATGTACCTAATACAAATAAATAACTAGCTAACTAGTTAACATCTCCATTTAACTAGCAGATCATTCATTTAGTTTGCTATTAAATAAGAGATCTAGCGCTAAAATCAGTTGTTTTTTAAATCAAGCTGAGCGCTCGTGTCCGCTGCTATCAGTTGCATGGACGACGCGCTGCGCGAGTTGCGCAATCTTCACTCGGACGCGCGTTTCAATCTATCGCCGTTGCGGAGACTCTGAACAGGCGAAGCACTGCTACTTGGGCGCAGAGATATCACACAACACCTGAAATAAAGCTTGCCACAAAGAACCGGCGAAAGTAATGATTATGCATGAAACATTTAAATTGTTGATAAATTGATAAAGTTGACGATGCATGCTCGCCATCTTCGCAGTAGTGAACGCGCCAGAAATGCACACTTCATATGAATAAATTCTTATTTTTTAATCCAGGCAAATTTGTTGATGAAACATTGATTAAAATGAAGATACAATTTATACAAAACGAAATAAACTTTAAAGAAAGGCTTTCTACAAAACAAAACTAAATAAGTGGTCAAAATCATGTCTGACCAATTCCAAATGTTTTCCGATATATAGGCCTATTGGTCATCTTATGATCCTATCTTACTCATCTCATGCGGTTCCCTTTTCATATACCCTAATCAACAGATGAAATAAAAAAATAATAACATTATATTATTTATAAAAATGAAACGTATATTTAAGTTTTTTAACTTATAAGCGTCACACCGCTCCGCTTTGCTCACATGCTCTGGTGTGTAGTCTAATGCATGTGTGTGTGCATGTGGTGGAGGGGTGCGATTTTCAAATAATAATCAACCCAGCGATCTTCGAATATTATTTTTGCTTGAAAATTTCGTTTTGTATAAATTGTATATTAATTTTAATCAATGTTTCATCAACAAATTTGCCTGGATTATTAAATAAGAAGCAAATATAGTGGACAATATAGGCTAATCAGGACACGGAGGCGTCGGCGCGTGCACACTTCTCTCTATAGGCGCGTTCACTACTGCGAAGATGGCGAGTCTGCATCGTCAACTTTATCAACTTTATCAATAATATCAATGGACCTGGCCATATTTGAAACGTCTCACTCAATCGTTCGTTGTTTAGGTCTATATTACAGCCGTTCTAGGCGTGCGCTTTATTTGAAATGCAGCATGCGATGTTGTTTAATAACTTTCAAACGAACGGTAGAGCCTGTTCCTTTATAAGCCAAAGGTCGGTGTATTTTTGCTTTATACATTTTAGGCTTATTCTCAAATTCATATTGTGTGAGGGGGGCGGGATTATTACGCAATTTTAATCGGACAATTTGACCGGAGAGATTTAATTTTGTCGGACATTTCATTTTTTTCCCGGCCAATGTCCGGTAATTACCGGACAACGGAAACCCTGGTATAGGATGATATTGCAGTGTATAGGATGATGTTGCAGTGTATAGGATGATGTTGCAGTGTATAGGATGATATTGCAGTGTATAGGATGATGTTGCAGTGTATAGGATGATGTTGCAGTGTATAGGATGATGTTGCAGTGTATAGGATGATATTGCAGTGTATAGGATGATGTTGCAGTGTATAGGATGATGTTGCAGTGTATAGGAGGATGTTGCAGTTTATAGGATAATGTTGCAGTGTATAGGATGATGTTGCAGTGTATAGGAGGATGTTGCAGTTTATAGGATAATGTTGCAGTGTCTAGGAAGATTTGCTACAAAATAAAAAATAAAAAACACATATTAGATCAGATTAGCTCAGAATCAATCTTTATTGATTCACGATAATTTCAAGGATCAGATTAATTTCCACGTGCATCTTGAAAAGCGTGTGTTTATGAAAGTGCTAAAGGAACGCCGGGGTAAAACGTGCCTTTATCCCCTACTTTTGTCTGAAACATTTGTTACGTCCTGTAACACAAGAAAGATAAACTGATCTTATAAAACTCACAACAGACAATCAGCCTCATATTAGAAGTACATAGATCATTTGAGATGGCGAATATTAATCCGACTAGTCTATTACTGATCAGTTGTAAGCGTGTGTCAGCATGTTCTGTTGGACTGGACCTTCTTCTCCTCATGATATCTGCACTGTAGGTAGCGAGCGAAGGCTTGGCGATACGTCTTGTTGAAAAGGGTGTAGATCAGGGGATTCACTCCTGAGGACACGTATCCCACCCAGACAAAGAAGTTAATGAGTTTATAGAGAACCTCCCCGCAGTCGTCCCGGCAGAGAGCGATCAGCACATTCGTGATGAAGAACGGAGTCCACATGACCAGGAAGAGGAAGAAGACGATCCCCAGGACTTTGGAGGCTCGTTGCTCGTTTTGGATATTTTGCATAAGGCCTTTTTTATCCTGGCCTCGTGGAGATCTGAACACACGTTTGCTGATCGAAAATGTGAACTTCTTAGAGGAGGACTCACTGTTGAGCAGACTTGTGTCTGTTATCTTAGCGGAGGAACATGTGGAGAGGCTCTTGCTCTCCTGCGGGAAAGATGAGCTGTGCTTCTGGAGATCCCGGAGAGTCAGGTAATAGCAGACCACCATGATGACCAGAGGGACGAAGAAGGCCACGGATGAGCCCACCAGGACGAAGCGAGGCTCGTTCAACACGCAGGTGCCGTTCACAAACACCTTCTGCTTATCCTGGAAACCCATTACTGGAATGGGCAGCGACAACACTGAAAGAAGAGAAGAAAACAACAAGAGTCAAGGATCACTTCAGAAAGCTTGTTTCAACACATCTCGTGATCTCAACGGTTGCATTATTTGGCAACACCAGAGCCCGTCTACGGAGAGCCTGGCCACTCCCTATTAAAGGGTTAGTTCACCCAAAAATGAAAATGATGTCATTAATGACATATGAGGGTGTGTCGTTCCAAGCCCGTAAGACCTCCGTTCATCTTCGGGACACAGTTTAAGATATTTTAGATTTAGTCCGAGAGCTTTCTGTCCCTCCATTGTAAATGTATGTACGGTATACTGTCCTTGTCCAGAAAGGAAATAAAGACATCATCAAAGTAGTCCATGTGACATCAGTGGGTTAGTTAGAATGTGTTGAAGCATCGAAAATACATTTTGGTCCAAAAATAACAAAAACTAGGACTTTATTCAGCATTGTATTGTCTTCCGGTTCTGTTGTGGATCCGCGTTCAGTGCCGCCGCTGACGTAAGACGCTGCTGACGTGTGTCTGGTGCGCCCGTGTATTCGGGTTCAAATAAATATGGCTGGGCAAAAAAAATGCAAGTCTTCCTCTGTGTGGAAATCCTTAGACATGTTTGTGAAGATTGTTTAGTTTCCAGCGTGCGTCTCCCTCAGTCTGTAAACGAAGCTCGGGCGCACCAGAGACACGTCAGCAGCGTCTTACGTCAGCGGCGGCACTGAACGCGGATCCACAACAGAACCGGAATACACACACACACACACACACACCAGACACACGTCAGCAGCGTCTTACGTCAGCGGCGGCACTGAACGCGGATCTACAACAGAACCAGAAGACAATACAATGCTGAATAAAGTCCTAGTGTTAAAAATCCCAATTAGTCACTCTATTGGGAGACACGCCCACTTCCTGGAACTTCCTTCACCTGAGGATAATTACCTTACTAATCAACCTCACTAGTGTGTCTCTCTTTGTGCTGACTGTTTGCTCCTCAGCTTGCTGCATGTGTTTGCTGCGTCTATGACTTTACAACAGCAATATGCAGCAATTGTAAAGCCATATTAAGGAAATCGGAGAACCAAGAAAGAAAGCAAATGGCAATAACTAAATTGAGAAGTAACTTCTGGACTCATTCCTGTGTTCTAATCGACACACCATTCTGGTAGCACTCATCCTTAACCAGTCAAACACCAAATATTACACATGGTCCTTCGAGCCGGAGAGGCTGCTGGAATGGAGTCAGAAGATAACCCTGGGAAACTGAAGCGTTCAACTAGGCATGTGAGGCCTCCGGTGTGGCATCAGGATTATGAAATGGTACATCCCCACTCTTCTGCTACAAATGTTCGAGGTCAATTACAAGGAGGAGGGAATCCAGAAGCCCTGCTACCATCTGAAAACACTGATGTGAAGTCTCTGACCGAGGAGGTCAAACAGATGAAAAGCATGTTGATGAATTTGGGAGAAATGATGAAGAATATGCAGGACCAAGGTGAATGTTCTTCCTTTAATTCTGATTCACAAAGCATGCGTGCTGCATCTCCTGAGAGACGGGCAGGAGAGGGAGATCCATCAGTGGACTTTAGGACATCCTTTGTGCAGGAGCTAGGAGAATGTCTGCGTCAACATCAGGGTAAGAGACAAAGCCTGCCTCCTCCCTCACCACCAAGGTTGAGTAGACCAAGCACTCTTCCATCTCCACCGGTCTCTATGCTTCCCACACCCTCTGCCCGATCTAGTAGAGAACCAACGGACATGCATGCAGGCCTAAACGTTCTTGCACGTCCTGAGCCATCAGTGTTCAAAATGGTGGAGTATTTAGGTCTCCGTATTTCCCTTATCCTTTTCCTGATCTGCCATATGCCCTACCTGTCCATCCAGAGTATGTGGCTCCACTAGCTGCCGCACGACAATCTCCTCAGGCTCCCCACGGGCCTGTACCAGCTCCACCGATTAGAGTGACAGCTTCTGCTACTAATCCTCTAGTCATGCCTGCTTGTAGTTCTCGCCATTTGCCTCTGGGCCCAGCACTAGTCGATCCTGGTAGGCACCTAGAAGAGTATGCAGCCAGTCACCCTAGAAATGTTCAGTGCCATTCTGTTGCTGATATGATTCCCACAGTCTCGGCGTCCCAGTCTCATGAAGCACCTGCGGATTGGGTGCATTCTCCCCGTAGGGTTCATTCTACGACAGCTGCTCACTCCTGTCTTCCAGCCCAGTCAGCAGTTCCTGTGTCCTACATATCAGTGCCCCCTGTTCAGCTCGGAAGGTCAGCATGTGAGAGGCCTTCATTTCCGTTTTTTAGAAGAGAAGACCCTCATGAGTTTGCAATGCTAAATATGGCTTTGGAGAACTTATTGCCACTTGAGGAAAATGAGCAGTATAAATATCATATTCTTCTTGATCATTTGAAATTGGATTCAGCCCGTCATCTTGCCCTCGCTTATGCTCATCATCCACAGCCTTACACTACTTCTTTAAAAGCTCTTCGGAAGAGGTACGGCCAACCCCACCATCTGGTGTTAAGAGAAATTACTTCTGTCCAGAGCCTTCCAAATGTTCGCTCTGGAGATTCTCGAGGATTCAGTCAGTTTGCCGTACGTATTAGAGCTTTGGTAGGCATGCTTCAGTCCTGGGGCCATGACGAAGGTGCAAGGGAGCTGGCCTGTGCGTCCCATGTCCATCAGCTGCTTAGTAAGCTCCCCGCTGACCAGGTTGCCAGTTTTGCCAGACAAACCCGACTATTAAGACCAGATGTACCGTATAATCTGATAGGCTTTGCCAATTGGCTAGAGGAGGAAGCAGAATGTCAAAGTTTGGCTGTTCAAGTGAGTGAGTCATCACGGAGGGTCACAGGGCCACTGGCCAGAGATCATTCCACCGCCACTTTCTTTCAGGGTATAAGTCAGGAAGAGAGTGCTAGAGATCATATCCAGAATCAAAGCACTAATCCTCGTGTGAAATTCTCCAGTGAATCTGCATCCCCATCCTGTGCTTTCTGTAACAGTCAAGCTCACCATCTTAGTCGGTGTCCTGGATTTCAAGAATTTGATGCAGCAGCCAAGGAAAAGTGGATTACGGATAATGGCTGCTGCTGGAAGTGTGGACGTTCCCATCGTTCATCTAACTGCAACTTAAAGAAAGGTTGCCCCCAATGCCAAGTTCGGCATTTAGGAATCCTGCATGAAGTGAATACCCGTAAAAGTGAACAACAAATTCTCTATCTGAGTAGGCCCAGTGGATTCAATTCTGTACTCCTTAAAGTGGTAAGAGTTGTCTTGACTCATAACGGGAAATCTCTGGAGACCTATGCCATTCTGGACGACGGTTCAGAAAGAACCATGCTCCTGTCATCTGCTGCGGAGAGTTTAGGCCTCTATGGGGCGGCGGAGACCTTAATCTTGCGCACAATCAGACAAGGCACAGAGAAAATTGTGGGTGCTACAGTGTCATTTTCAATTTCATCAGCTTCCCAACAGCAGAAGAAAAATGAAATCAAAGATGCTTTCACTGCTAAGCAACTAGATCTACCTGAGCAGACTTACCCTATCACCACTCTGCAGAGACGTTATCAGCACCTCCAAGGCTTGCCGTTGCAGGAGTTCCATAAGATCAGACCATTGCTGTTGGTGGGTGCAGATCATTCTCATCTCTTGTGCTCTACGGAATGTGTGAGATTTGGCCCCCCTGGAAGTCCAGCTGCCCTGCACACTTGCTTAGGATGGACGTTGCATGGTCCGACCTCTCTGGTGCAGGAATCCAGCTCTGATACCCGGTGTCTTCTTACTTCGCTTGACAAAGACCAGTTACAGAGGGATGTGGAACGATTGTGGCAAATCGACATATTTCCATATTCTAAGAATCCTAAAGCTGTTATCCGGTCCAAGCAGGATCAGCAAGCCTTTGAGTGCCTAGAGCAACAAACAGAGCGCCATGAGATTAATGGAATACAGAGATATGCCACTCCTTTGCTCAGAGTCAAAAATGCCCCCTTATTACATGCGCCTCCTGAAGCAGCCCTGCCAACTTTACGTTGCATTGAGCGACAGTTATCCAGGAACCCAGAGCGTGCAGTCATCTATGACCAGGAGATCCAAAAACTCATTGATGCTGGGTATGTCAAGAAACTGAATTCATGGGAAGTGGGAGAAAGTCATGAGTCCTGGTATATACCCCATCATTTAGTGGAGCACAATGGCAAACACCGCCTGGTGTTTAATTGTTCTTACCAGTACCAGGGTGAAAACCTTAATGCTTACCTGTTGCCAGGTCCAACGTTAGGCCCTTCCTTGCTTGGAGTCCTCATCCGTTTCCGAGAGCATCAGGTTGCCATCAGTGGGGATATTAAAGGAATGTTCCATCAAATCCGCTTGCTACCCACTGATAGGCCCCTGTTACGCTTTCTTTGGCGTAGCATGAAGAGAGATACCCCCCCTAAAGTTCATGAATGGCAGGTCTTGCCTTTTGGCACTACGTGCAGTCCATGTTGTGCCATATACGCGCTCCAAAGGCATGCTCAGAGTCTTGCGCCAGAACATTCTGATCTTCAGACTTCAGTCCTGAGTGCCTTTTACGTGGACAACTGCTTACAAAGTCTACCTTCTGCTCTTGAAGCTAAAGCCATGGTCAACAAACTGCGCTCCACTTTGATTGAGGGTGGTTTCGAAGTTCGTCAATGGGCCAGTAACCATGCCTCTGTAATCAATCATTTACCTGTTGAAGCACGGTCTGTCCATTCTGAGCTATGGTTGAGTTATGACTGCTCTGACCCGTGTGAGGGGACTCTTGGACTTACCTGGCATTGTTTGCATGACACCTTGAGCTTCAAACACCGCCCAGTGGAGTACACAGTCCTCACCATGCGGATCCTATATCGTATTCTTGCCCGGCAGTATGACCCTCTCGGGTTTATCATTCCATTCACCACTCGTGCAAAAGTCATGCTCCAACAACTGTGGATGAAGCCAGCTAGGGAATGGGATGATCCAGATATCCCAGAGGGCATCAGATTGGCTTGGACCACATGGGAGGAGGAGTTACCGGGAATAGTTAACATCCAAGTTCCCCGGTGGTATAACTCAATAGGAACCGATGAGATGGCTGGCACTCGAGAGCTTCACCTGTTTTGTGACGCCTCTGAACAGGCATATGGGTCAGTTGCCTATCTTCGTGTCATAGATAGACATGGAAATGTGTCCATTTCCTTTGTTATGGCCCGTTCTAGGGTAGCCCCAAAGAAGACCATATCCATTCCACGTCTTGAATTGTGTGCGGCTTTAGCCGGGTCCCAGTTGGCCTACTTTCTGCAAAGAGAACTTACCCTGTCCATTAATGATGTCATGCTTTGGTCCGATTCCACCACCGTTCTGACCTGGATTTGCTCTGACAACTGTAGATATACCGTCTTTGTGGCAAACCGCATCACAGAAATCCTTGAGCACACTCAGCCTGAACAGTGGAGGTATGTGAATACCAACAATAATGCTGCCGATGACATCACAAGGGGCAAGAAGTTGATAGAACTCATCAATACCAGTCGCTGGTTCTCAGGGCCATCTTTCCTGTACTTACCCACAGATCAGTGGCCAAAGTCTCCAGTTTTTCCTTCCAATGAAGCAGTGCCAGAACTGAGAAAATCCCTGTTCTGTGGACATGTCCAGCAGTCTGACAGCTTATTAAAATCTGACTATTCCCAGTTTAGCACCTGGACAGCTTTACTTGATGCTACTGCTGAGAGTATACAGCTGGACTCCACCAAGCCCCAACATGTTCAAGCAGAGCTCCATCTACTCTGTCAAGCTCAAAAGGAGGATTTTCCTGAAGAATCCTGAAGAACTCCAAAGTGGCCGAGATGTCCCTCCTCAAAGTCGCCTGGCTGAATTAGCCCCAGAATATGACCCGGCTACAGGATTGATTAGAGTGGGCGGCCGACTCCGTCAGAGTGAGGATCTTGAGCCTGATATTATCCATCCAATTGTTTTGGATCCTAAGAATCATATTACCTCACTGATCATCTTGGGAATTGATTCTTCTTTGCGTCACCCTGGGCCACAAAGAGTGTTTGCCCATCTTCGGCGGAAATATTGGGTTTTACGTGGCCGTCAAGCTGTGAAGAGGGTTCAGCAAACATGTGTAGATTGTAAGAAATGGAAAGGCTCTCCCTCTGTTCCTCGCATGGCGGACTTGCCTGCCTCTAAACTCCGTCTCCATAAACCCCCCTTCTGGTCAACTGGTATGGACTGTTTTGGCCCTTTCACCATCAAGATAGGCCGAAGGCATGAGAAGAGATTGGGCATTCTTTTTAAATGTCAGACCACCCGATGTGTCCATCTTGAGCTCCTGTCTAGTCTTGACACTGACCGTTTCCTCCTGGCCCTTCGGCGATTTGTAGCCCGGCGAGGACGTCCTCATGAACTTATATCCGACCAGGGCACAAATTTCCGAGGTGGCGAAAGGGAGCTCAGAGAAGCCTATGCTCTACTTGCCCTTACACTTCAAGAGAAACTGGCTCAGCAGCAGATCAAGTTCTCATTCAATCCGCCACATGCTCCTCACTTTGGAGGAACATGGGAACGTGAGGTGAGGTCTATTAAAAATGCCCTGCGTGTTACTTTGGGAACTCAAGTTGTGACCGAGGAAGTCCTTCACACTGTAATTATAGAAGTGGAAGAGATAATGAATTCAAAACCCCTTGGCTACGTGTCATCGAACCTCTCGGACACGGATCCGATAACGCCAAATATTCTTCTGATGGGGCGGCGAGACGCGTCCCTTCCACAAGTAATGTATGCTGACTCTGAGCTCTTGACCCATAGGAAGTGGAGACACAGTCAGATCCTGGCTGACAGGTTCTGGGTTAGCTTTATCAAGGATTATCTCCCAAGCCTTCAGTCCCGTCAGAAGTGGAAAACGGATGGTTCCTCTATCTCAACTTCTGCTGTGGTCATGGTGATGGATCCTCAGCTCCCTCGTAGTTCCTGGCCCATAGGGACAGTCTCTAAGGTCCTGCCCAGTTCTGATGGCCGCATTCGAGTGGCTGAGATCGTCATAAATGGCAAACAATTTATCCGTCCAGTTAGCCGATTAATCGTTCTTCCTGCCTTTACCACTGATCCTACTGTATGAGTGGGATTTCTTTGGACAAATATGTTGTCATATTTGGGGGCGGCTGTTAAAAATCCCAATTAGTCACTCTATTGGGAGACACGCCCACTTCCTGGAACTTCCTTCACCTGAGGATAATTACCTTACTAATCAACCTCACTAGTGTGTCTCTCTTTGTGCTGACTGTTTGCTCCTCAGCTTGCTGCATGTGTTTGTTGCGTCTATGACAGCAAATACAACAGCAATATGCAGCAATTGTAAAGCCATATTAAGGAAATCGGAGAACCAAGAAAGAAAGCAAATGGCAATAAATCAATTGAGAAGTAACTTCTGGACTCATTCCTGTGTTCTAATCGACACACCATTCTGGTAGCACTCATCCTTAACCAGTCAAACACCAAATATTACACACCTAGTTTTGGTTATTTTTGGACCAAAATGTATTTTCAATGCTTTTTTTTCTTTTCTTTTTTTCTTTCACCCGATTGCCGTCGAGAAATCTCAGATTTTATTGTAGGTTTTGCAAGTTCAACATGGATTATAGGTCAAAAGTTGAATGAACGAGTACTTATGTCCTTTCCATTTCTTACAGATTGAGTTGTTGTTGCCCATAACACGCTAGCATTCTGCTAATGAACGCTGTTTGGTCAGTGAAGGACTGATTACGACCAGAGATGGCATTGTGGCATCCGGACCCGAAGGTTAAGAACTTTAGTTTTACAAAACTCTTCTAGCACGTGTGTTTACCTATGACGGCTGACTCGAGAGAAGAGAAAGTGCAGAGCGCAAACCCACCAAAGTGACTGAAGGATTGCCGTAAAGCATTATCTCTGGTCGTACGATGTGTATGACGTCATTGACATTTTAAAAGACTTTTTAAAGCAAATAAGTGAATCTAACACCCAACATTGTGTAATTTCTTTGCATCTCGTTTCGAATACAACATTCAACATTTTTTAGTCGGGAAGTTCGGTCTGGACTCGATCCATTGAGAAATAATTATGATCGGTTCAGAAATCGTCGGGCCAATCAAATTGCCAGGGCGGGCTTTATACGATGATGGACAGATGATCTGCAGGGACGTAATCATCACGTTATCAAAGAGCGCTTGGGTTGAACTGGTT
The DNA here is from genome assembly GCF_029890125.1 of Rhinichthys klamathensis goyatoka. NCBI lineage: Eukaryota > Metazoa > Chordata > Actinopteri > Cypriniformes > Leuciscidae > Rhinichthys > Rhinichthys klamathensis. Next base: position 328,837 of record NW_026606732.1, read on the forward strand.
TCCCTCAGAGATGACTGCAGCTGGAGAACTGAGATGTAGAGATTCCACTATTGCGTCTGTTGTAAAAGAAATGGACAGCGCATTCATTTTAAAAGACGAACAGAGAACTGCAATCAAGGCATTTGTCGATCGGAAAGATGTGTTTGCCGTCCTTCCTACGGGATTCGGCAAAAGTTTATTTTATCAGCTGGCTCTGATGGTCGCTAAGAAGATGGGACGCAATGAAAACCCTGTGGTCGTTGTGGTTTCTCCTTTGGTCGCACTCATGGAGGACCAAGTAAAAGAAGCAACACTCATTATTTTACTACTTCTTCCAGCGTGCGTGTAGTTGAGTTCTGTTGACAACTTTGCGTAGCTCAACATACGTCACTTACTGCGTTGCTCTGATTGGTTGTAGGTCTTTCCAATTGAGTGCAGAGTTTTTTTTTTTTCTGGTTCGGTTAAGACACGCCTCATAATCAAAGCCCTATGGGCAGTATCAGACTCACATTCTGACAAGAGTCTGAGTATGACGAAGTCAAGCTACCATAGACCTCCATTCATTCTGCACTCGTCCTGTGAGCGCCCTCATATGGACCCAGAGTGGAACTGCAACCAGTTCAGGAGCCGGACGTTTACTGAGAGTGGGAGTTCTCCTCATATTAGACACTCTCTGGTAACACTTTATTTTGATGGTCCCTTTAACACATTCTGTTAACTATAAGTAACGTTGCAGCCACATGTCTACTAACTCTCATTAGAGTATTCGTAGAGTATTAGTAGACTGAAATGGGTTAGAATAATAAGTTGATGTAGTTGCAGAGTTACTTATAGTCAGTGTAATGTCTGTTGAAGGAGCATCAAAATAAAGTGTGAGCAGATATTAAGAAGACAGTCTATTAATACTCTAATGAGAGTTAGTTGTAGTTGCAAAGTTACTTATAGTCAACAGAAAGTTCAAAATCGAAATAAAGTGTTACCCATTATTTTCTTCCAGTTTGCCCCACTGAAATATGCTGTCAGTTTAAAAAAAGTAAAAGCTGTCAGAATACTTATTCAACTGTCATATTTGATTGAGATAATTTGTAAACTGTCTGATTTATAGAAAGTATTTCTCTGGCTCATACAAATTATGCTGAGGCTTAAATATAAATATGCATTTATTCTTTGGTTCCTCCACAGTTGCATGTTAGTAACACATATTAAATTGTGTGACTGTAAAACAATAAAAAGTGTGACTGTAAAAGACTAAAAACAGTATGTGACAGTAAAACCCTGTTAACTGGTGAACAGTAAATCCCCGTACTAAATAAGGGGAAAACTGTACGTTTATACTGCAGGGAAAACCCTAACACAACATTTAATGTAATTTTACAGTAAAACACTGTTAAATGTAAAAAAAATGTGAGTAAAAAGGTCAAATCGTCTTATATTTTACAGTGAAAATCTGTAAACTTCACAGAATTCCCTGACACTTCACATTTGATGGTTTTTCTTCTTTTTTTATCAGTAATGTACATTATGTACATCATTCATTGCATTCATTGTGTTTGCAGTTGATTTGTTAATTAGTTTATACTCGCATCTGTTCCCTGCTGTTTGTCTCCAGGTTTCAGACTGATTCGAGTCCTCTCAGGTCAGGTGTGTTTCATTAATTATCTCGGTTTGGGTAAAGCCCAGAGCATATTGTTAGATGATGCATCATGAGTTTCATCTCCTCCCTTCGGGCAGTCGGTATAGGACTCCGATTAGTAAAACAAATCGGGTTGAAAAATCATTTATACCCTCAGCTGCAAAGTGTTTAAACTTAATATATAAGAATTTTGTAATAAAATATCCAAAAATCACTTGCACAGTGATATATTTCCTGCAGTTGTGTACTTACAATATCCCCAAAGTCCCCAAAGATTTTTAATTTCAGAGAAATTCCTATTTTAAATAATGGCTCGTCTCTGTTCACTTATTGTGTCAGTGACGTAGTATCCGCGTTATCCCTGGTTTCCGCTCGTACTGCCGTAGTAACCATGGCGACAGACGTGGACAACAGCGTTACGGCTAGCGGCGCGCTCACGCTGTCGTCGTTTCGTTCAGACATTATGGACCATGGCAAGCAGACTTTGGGACAAAAGGAGAACTAAAACGAGGATCAACATCAGCGTGGCGTTTTTGAGAAGCCGAGAGCTAGCGTCCGCGGCTAACTTCGACTCGACGGAGACGCCGCTCTTACATGTACTTTATTAGACAGGTGAGCAAATGTACATAAAACGAATTAATGTTATATAGTTTAACATGATGAAATGTTAGAATATGATCAGTATGTTATTCTAATGTTGATCTAGCTCACTGCTAGTCTCATACAGCCAACACACGAACACATAGAATAACATTATAACTTTCAACACTCAAATGCAGTTTAGTGTGATACTGTAGACCAAGTGAAGCAGCGCTGCGTTACCTCACAAGTTTCATTCTTCTAATAACCTGACCTGTGTGAGTAATCCAGCACTTGCGGGTAAGTTAGTTCGGTAGAATGAAATGTCCTCATTGCTTTATCTCCGCGGGACGCGCGTGTGGCGCTGAGATCTGTCTCTCATCAGCAATCGCGCTTCACACCACAGCCATGATAAAAACATCACTGTATTCACTCATCCATAAACATTAATAGATCCATCAGCTTGACGACAAGTCCCATAATTCCTCTGGAATGTTGCGTCATCAACCTAACCCCTAGCGGCGAAACAAATGACATATTGGGCCCTATTTTAACGATCTGAAACGCAAGTATCAAGCGCGAAGCGCAAGTAACTTTGTGGGCGGGTCTTGGGCGCTGTTGCTATTTAACCGGCGGGAGAAATGACTCTTGCGCCCGACGCAAGTTTAAAAGGGGTTGGTCTGAAGTAGCTTCATTATTCATAGGTGTGGTTTGGGCGTAACGTGAAATAACCAATCAGAGCGTCATCTCACATTCCCTTTAAGACCAGGTGCGCATGTTGCATGGCGGATTGCTATTATAACGGCGGATTTACCAGGCGCGCGCCAGGAGCGGTTCACAGCCGAGGAGAGCAACGTTCTTGTCAGGACCGTGAAAGACAGAGAAGTGACGTTGTATGGGGATGGGAGTTTTTTTTTTCCTGGTTCTTGACAGACAAACTAATTTGTCAGATGTCCTTATATACATATGTGTCTTACCACTATTGGGCAAACAGGTCTGATCCGTCATTACTACAATTAGCCTGAAAAATGTGGGTAAATGTGTAAGCTAGATTCAGGCCTACATTTTTTTACATCTTCATGGACACCACAATGATTTCCCTCATGCGTTAATATTTTTCCTTGTTATAATGTATGATTTGCAAAAATAAAAACTGCTGCATCTGTGTTGATGAGAGAATCAAAGTGTATGCGCGTTGTGCACCCGCTACATTATGGCCCAGCATGCGCGCTTAAAATAGCATTATGAACAACGCGTAACGCGCCACTGACTTTAGACTAGGTTTTTTCTGGTCAGTGGCGCAATTGTTTTATAGAACAGCAAAATAGCACTAGGGAATGCTTGCGTCGAAACACGCCTCCTCTTTGCGCCGACCCGCCCAGGGAGCGCAAGTTCATTCCCTAGGTTTCCGGCGTGCGTCTGTGGAGGGAAAAGCCCGCTTTGCGCGGGTGCAAAATACGAATGATACATGCGTCAGTGTACAAAGTCATTTGCGCCGGGTGCAAGATAGGGCCCATTGTATCTTTAAGGTAAATTATTTGTTAGGATGGATTTTTGTGTGTGTGTGTGTTTGTGTGTGTATGACTCTGTCTTATGTGTATGCTTGTATGCTGCAACCAAATTGCCTTTGGGAAATGAATAAAGTTGAACTGAATCCCTTCTGCAGAAGCATGTTGTTGATCTGCTTGTGTGCTGAAATGTGTTCCTGATACTGTTTTCTGTACAGTGTAAACCATCATTAACCACAACGCAATCTTTTGACACTCTGTAACACTGGATGCTTCATTCTCACCTATAGAAATGGTCCAAACACTGATTATTTTGAGCATGGCCTTGCAAAGTGAGTTGCTGCGGCCGTATTTGAACGGGTCACGGATGCCGATGTAGCGGTCCAGAGATATGGCGCACAGGTGCATGATGGAGGCGGTGGAGAAGAGCACATCGAGGAAGATCCACATGGGACAGAGCAGGTCCGGCAGAGGCCAGGTGTGATCTGGAGACAGACAGGAGGAGGACGTTTCAGAAGATGCGTGTAGAAACCTAGTATCTTCACAAACCATTCACATGTTTCAGCGTGCTCTTTTTTTATGGTGCTCTTCGGTCATTTTTGATAGAAAAATTACTTCTTTTTTTTCATCGGAATGGTAGGGAAATTTATAAAGGTTTTGGCACTTGCTATGTGAACAGAAAAAAAAATCATCGGCATGATTCGAAAAGATTAAATGGTCCTGTAAAAAATAGTCACACTTTTGCTCCTCCTGGTCAAAAATAAGCGCATTGGAAATGAATGGGAGACAAGTTTCCTCTAGTGGAAGCGATCGGTACTGCAGGCAAACAACATCTTACCGAAAGCTCATTTTTTGTGATATCAACCTCAAATTTGGAACAGAACTTGTTTAGACTTATGGCTTTGATTTTCTTGCAATAAAAATTTAAAATAGTATTTTTGTGCATTTTTCATAACAATAAACGTAAAATTCTGTAACTTTTTTTAAGTTCACTTTTTTATAATAATTTGTTTCAATTATCTGCCAAATGTCGTCTTTAAAAAGAGATCAAACTTACGTCTGTTGCTCTAAAGCATTCAAGATATACGACAGTTTAAGTTGGAAATTTTATTTTCAGGACTATACTCAAAAAAGTAAATAAATTGATTATAACTACTGGTAAATATTAGTACCATAAAGTTCCCTAAAATATTTTGCATTAAATAAATAAAACAATTTAAATAATCAAACTAAAATATTATACATTTCTTTCATTGAAAAAAACCCCTCTGAGCACCAGAGGGTTAAGACAAGACATCATGAGTGAATAAAGTAAAAATGTTAACTAAAAGGTATCACCATACTGTACATGATTAATCACAGTACGTTACGACACTTGTTTTGCATTACAAGTTTTCTGAAATGTTTAAATATGCAAATTATGCACTACTTTTTTGGAACAGATATCTGAAGATTGGATAAAGTCAGGTCAGATTTTGTTGACATATTACAGTTGAAGGTTAAAAGTTTTACAGAGAAGATTTCTCTTTTTATCACTCCATAAATCAGATAGAATAAACTCTTAAATGTGAATTTTGAATGTTTTTCTTCTTCTTTTTCTTCAGTATAGTCTCAAAGAAAACACGTTATGGAAGCACAATAGCCCCAAATCGTCTCGGTTACGACTGTACCCTTTGTTCCCTGTTTCTCAGGAACTCGAAAGGAAACTAAAAAACAATACCTGAAAAAAACCCTAATGGTTTTGTCTTGACTGAATTTATATGCTATGACTTGGCATTACTTAAGTTGTTTCACAAACAATACATATTATCTATAATAAGCTGATATTACAATTACTTCAAACTGTAAAATTCAGGTGAATCTCACAAAGGCTATATTTCACCACACAAAAAAAGAAGAAAAAGTAAAGAAATTATTGGTAAAATTGTACAACACCGTTTAATTTGTCAACATTTGATAAATACATGAAAAATACTTCTAAAGCATTTAATTATCTACGTTAATAATTAAAAATTTTTTTAATACATTAATAAAATCAAAAGTTTTATCTGTTAATATTATTTAATTGAACTCACAGTGAACAGCTGTATTTTTATGGACTGACGTTAACAAATTAATAAATACTGTAACAAATGTATTGCTCATTGTTAATGTTAGTTAATGCATTAACGTTTATTAACAGGACCTTATTGTAAAGTGTTACCAATATATATTTGGCATGAAAACAATGAAGCAAATTCAAGGAAAATTATTTTTTTCATGACAGTAAAAAACAAACAAAAACCAGTATTTTTAGAGAGCTTTTGTGAGACTCGTCCATACAGCCTTTCAGTTTCAGGTGTGGTTTGCTTACATGCTTTAAAAACATTTTCAGACTATTTATGTGCATTTGTTGTTTAAAAAAAGAAGAAAGAAGCGTAGTACTTACTGTAAAGAATAGTGATAAGTGAGGCTGGCATAACCAG